>NC_084587.1:54777409-55077409 GCF_033807715.1 Cololabis saira
GGGGGGATGCCATCCCCCCTCATCCCCCCTCAACTCCAGTTCTGGGCGTCATATAACAGGGTTCATACAAGCCCGGTGTTCATTCAATAAATGTGAAGTTACAAGCTATCAGCTTATTTTACCCCCAAGACCAGAAAATGAGGAAATGTGTACGTCTGAAACCAACAATGTTGCATTTAAGTGTATCAGTTTGTAAATACTTTAATCTTTTTCATCCATTAACATATTACCATGAATTTAACCGTATTTAATTTCAGTGTAAAGTGCCCTGAGTGGGCGTTTGTTGTGATTTGGTGTGAGTTTAACCTCCGGTGACTTGTCTGCAGGTTTCTTATGGAGGACTCAGGTGTACTGGCCTGCCGGTCTTCCACCATCAGCCAATCAGAGGCCCTGGAAGCGCGTATCCAGTTAGACTGGGATGGACCCTCCTCTGTGCTGATTTGGACTAATCAAAGGAGGGATGTGTCTTTGCTGTTGAATGGTGGTAAAAATGCTGAAACTGTTGCTGATGCAGAGGACTCGGTCATGCCTGAGAAGGGACTGCAGAGACGTTCCCATCTGAAAACATGTTGGACCACGCTGAGAGAGTCTGAATCATGAACTCAACTTTCCTATTTCCTGAACCTGCTGGACTTTTAAAACACAATGCACTGGTCGATTTGTACAACTGTTTGTTCGCAATCATTTCCATGTTGTTCCTTCCATTTTGTCAAAATGAGGGATTTTGGAAACGGGGAAGTCCAGAGGAGAGATATACACGCGGAGGTGGGGCAAAAGAGGGCGCAGCACTGAAAACAAGACCCCAAACTTTATGTTGTCGGCATTTGTCTATCATGCAGTTTGAAGAAAGGAACTTCTCTTTACTGATAAAAAAAATAACATACCAGGCTCAGTATGTATCATTTTCAGAAAAGTGGGCTCCTTACCATATTTGGTTTGTAAATCAATGAATGGTAGTGAGTTTGTAGAGCTGAAGCAGGAGATGGACTTTATAAGAGCAGGATTTTCACATGCAGAAGTTGCAAAGGCTGTAAGGGATTATTTTACTTACAACATATTGGATATATCATTTCAGCAAATAATAGACTTGTTTCTCAATGATTGGAATATTTAAAAAAAAAATATATAAATAAAATACAATTTTTAATAGATTATAATTGCTCCTAAATTGCTCACTAAAACAAAATAGACAACCAAAACTGAGATGTCTGGTTTATGATCGTGTTTATAATCATAGATACATATCTGAGATATGTATCTATGATTATAAGCATGTTTATGATCGTAGATAAGTATGATAGATAGCCAACATTTAAATTTGTTGATGTCAGTTACATGTTTTGGCACTTTTTAGTTTATAGGAATTTCTTATTTTTAAAATGATTGTATTTTTTAATTTTTAATTTAATTTTTTAATTTTTTATTTTTCTGTCAGGGCACCTTCTGATTAAGTCATAATTCTAGTTTTAGAGCACAAATCAGTCTCTTTGCGTTGGAGAAAATAGTGAAAGTACAATTCACAGTGTGAGTCGGGGGGCGCCCCCGAAGCGTCTGGAGGTCCGTCCGTCAGTCCGTCAGTCCGTCCTCAGCTTCACGTCTCCCTTCCTGCTGTCATTAACACTGACTTTAGTGGTGCATTATTAAACATCCCTTCTGGATTTCTCTGTTTCGTTTTAATAACTTGCTGATATTTAGGGCAATTAAAACACCAAAGTAATAGTGAGAAGCTTGAATTCATTTTGGTTCGGTTCTGTTCTTAGGATAAGGTTCTAGCGAGTTGCTTCAGTTTTGTCAAACGATGCCCCACCTCTCGCTGCGTACATCGTCCTCGGTTGCTCCCTTTCTGTCAGTTTTATTTGTTGAGATGCTCAGATGTATTTTGCTCATTCTCAGTACCTGAAGCTGGCCTCGGGCTCAGCGTTTTCAGTAAAAAGCAAAAAAGAGGAAAAATAAATATTGGTCTGTGGCATGTTTTTTTTCTTCATTTTGAGTATTTTTTATAAAAAAAGATTGAAATTGGTAACTATTTAAAATATTCCAAAGATAGTAGTATCAGATCTATTAAGATGTCAAAGTTTGGACATTACAAGTTTTCGATTTAAAACTTTTAAGTATGAATAACTCTCAATACTAAAAAGGATATCCTCGCCTTGAATCAGGTCAATTTAATCAGCAACTAAAAATAAACTCACAAAACATGGAAAATGTCATTTATTTTCAAGTTCTTGGTCTTAGTCTACATTTTTTCTACCCTTTTAACAGAAACGTTCCGATATGAAAACTAACACATGTTCAGATCCTTGACCCACACCCCAGCAGCGCTACACCTCGGAGGATGGAGGTGTGCCGTTGTCATGGAAACGCCCTCCATCCTTCACATGTTCTGCTGCTTATAGGATTGTGTAATGGTGCTCACCAGCCCTCCGTCTGTCCACACACCTGCTCCGGTTCTTCCAGGGGGACACCGGGGCCCGGTACTTCAGTCTCCCCCTCTAGTCCGGGGTCTCCCCCAACGCTGGCAGCTGCTGGCTCAAACACAGAATAAGATCCAAGTGCCCTAAATAACATCACATTCTTCAATGTTGGAGGAAAATAAGTTGACAGATTAACATAATGATATCTAGATGTAAGTTATCTGGCACCTACGGTAGTTACAAAAATGCACTTTAACATAATTCTTGTGTGGCAATTTTTACCATATTTCAGAGAAGGATATACCCTTTGCATACCTTTTAAAATAATATTTTGAAATCTAAAATACATTGGAGTTAAGGAAATTGTGTGCAATTAATCAAATATGAGATTTTATCTTAAAGTAGAGCCGAATCGCTTGGTTTCATTTCACCTCATAAGAAACTTTCGTTGATGATAATTTGAGATTGAAAGGCTATATTGTTTAAAGCTTCTGTTCAGTTACACATTTGAACAAACTCTGTGCTCAGAAATCATTTAGGAGATTCTGAATCAATCTGCTAAATAATATAATCAGCATATAAATAATGATCACAGGTTACAGCCTGACATGTCATAACAATGATAATTAAAGCTGCAAGCAGCGATGAATGGGCCCTCGCGCGTGCAATTTTCACCAATAAAAGGTCAAGGACTCAAAACCATGTCCGATGACACCACCCACGAGAAAAACCATTCAAAGGTTATGGCAGAAAATAGGATCTATCAAATATCGGCTACTAGTATCACTTCCTGTTTAACGTTGAAGTTTGATGCGGCGCCACGGCCACACCATTTCATGAAAACTCACGATTTTGATGGTTAACGTGTTTTGTGTCTCCTGAGCGAGTTTTATGTTGAACGGATGATCCTGCTAGGAGGAGTTTGTAAAAGTACGACAAGTAAAAATAGCATAATTTGCGCCAAAATTACACGATTAATTCAAAATGGCCGACTTCCTGTTGGGTTTCCGCCGTGGCTTCAAGAGACTTTTCTTTAAGTTGCAACATGCTACAGGTGTGTACCGATTTTCGTGCGTGTACGTCAAACCGTATTGTGGGGCTTGAGCCACAAAGTTTTCTAGGGGGCGCTGTTGAGCCGTTAGGCCACGCCCATTAATGCAAACCATGAAATATCACATGTATCACCAGGCCTGGCTTGCGTGCAAAATTTGGTGACTTTTGGGGCACGTTTAGGGGGAAAAAAAGGCCCTCATTTCATCGGAAGAAAAACGAGGAAAATAAAAACAATTCCTACAGATACAATAGGGCCTTCGTACTGTCATTGCTCAGGCCCTAATAACATACTGTATGAATGTGTAAACCTGAGACAACCTCAATGTACCGGATCATCAATAACGTTCACTCTAACTGAAATCTGTTGTTCCATAAAGCAGACTGGTTGCAATGCTTTAAAGGATTCTGGTTTATGTCACTGTGCACCACTTTTGTACAATTGATTGTCTATTTATGTGCAATATTCCAACCAAAAATGTAACACATGCAAAGTTTGAATTCATTGCTCTTTACTCCTGCCCATGACCCCAAAGCCTACAGGTCAGAAACAGCTCCCTGTGAGGTGTCTGGAAGACACCCTGAAGAAATGCTGAACCCTCTTTTTCATGACTGACGTGACTACTCTGAGCCCATCCCCAGTAACAGAGCTGCTTTCCTTGTCTTTAAGAGACATCCTGTCCCAGTGAAGATGGGAACGTATATTAACTCATAAATCATGTCATCTATCTATAGTCATCTTCCATCGCTGCTATCGACAAACACCAAAACCCAGTGGACCAATGTTGGGCCATTTGATACCATTATGTCACACATAAACAGCAATGAAGCTAGCTCACAGAGCTAAGGTGGACATTTTGACTTAAGATAGTACATATGCAAGAGAAAACAAGAGAATGACCCAGTCAAAGTAAACTTTAGAGACTGTTGCAAAAGTGACTTAATCATCATGAATGCAAAACTGTTTAACAACCAAAAGTGCCATGGCTGCACCAGCACTGCAGCTCTAGCACCATTTTCTGAGAATTAGCACTGTGAAGAAGCTTTAAAGTGTCTGTGAGTGGGGTCTTAGCGTGGAGAGTGGCTCATTTTCTACCGTCAGCTATTCCCTTTGAAATGTCTAAGGCTGATAACTCTCCAGCCACTTGGCTCACTCATCAAGTCTGCTGAGTAGAAAAAAGATGGAGAGAGATACTGTATATCAGTTAAATTATGCAGCTTTTTCTTTTTGCTGTTCTCTCCACAAGTGTGTGGGGAGAATGTTGTAGAAAGTACAATATTAGCTCCATCCACCGCCACATTCACAAACTTGTACGAGAACAGTGAAGGAGAAGTGCTTTGGTTAAAAACAGGACCTCAGTACATAGAAAGCAAACAGTTGATGCAGGGGAGGTCCCAGTGGATGGAAACAAGGCATGTCTGCATGAGATGGAGACCACTAGTAGGTTATAACCTACGTGAAAAGGCACTGTGTGCATTGTACATATGAAGAGAGTGATGGGGAATGAGCATGAGAGAGAGAGACAGCTCATTGCATTCTGCTCGTTGGTTGAAAGAGCTGCAGGGCAACTGAGTTGATGCTGATGACAGATGGGACTGAAATCCACGACAGGAACATTTTCTCCACGGGGTGAAAGGCTCACATTGGCTGCGCCCTTAGCATCATGTCTGTCTGTCTTATCGGATTGTAATAAAGAAATGAGAAAAGTCCAAAGTCTTTGTCTAAGTCTAAGCAACCATGCAAGTTGTGAACTAAATTTGCCAAAGATAATACAGACACTGACCCTTTATTTAAATTGAAAATGTAAGGTCAGAATATACTGTGACCAGATCTCTGTAGTGGTATGTTTGAGTCTGAGGTGAGTGATTCAAGTTTGACAAAATTAGGAAAGGACTGTAAACTTGACTGGGGGGATCCAAGGCAAGGCAAGTTTATTTGTATAGCACATTTCATGTATGAGACAATTCAAATTGTTTTACATTCAAATATTTTTTTAAATGCATTAAAGAGTTGAAAAGCAGAAATTAAAGACAGACATAAGTTAAAAAGAATGAAACAAATGAGATGCAACAAGGTTGCGGTGCATTATGGTGCATTCTGAAATGCAGCAGTAAATAAAAAGCAAATCAGAGCTTCAGTGGCCCCAATGCATTCTGGGAGATTGTTCCACGGGAGAGGAGCTTAAAAATTGAACGCTGCCTCACCGTATTTGGTTCTAACTCTGGGTACAGAAAGTAGGTGTGACCCCAATGATCTCAGGGTTGTAGTTGGTTCATAATGGACCTGGAGATCAGAGATGTATTTTGGTCCGAGACCTTTCAGAGATTTATAAACCAGCAGCTGGATTTTAAAATCTATTATGTGACGGACAGGAAGCCAGTGTAAATATGTAAGAACTCTGGCAGCACGGTTCTGGACTAACTGCAGCTGGTTGGTGGAGGTTCTGGGGCAGGGGTCGGCAACCCAAACTGTTGAAAGAGCCATATTGGACCAAAAACACAAAAAACAAATATGTCTGGAGCCGCAAAAATTGAAAAGTCTTGTATAAGCCTTAGAATGAAGACAACACATGATGCATGTTTCTATATTAGGTATAACATTATGCACTTCGAGAAAAAAGTCGAAATGTGGAGAAAAAAGTTGAAATGTCGAGAAAAAAGTCAAAATGTTGAGAAAAAAAGTTGAAATGTCGAAAAAAGGTGAAATGTTGAAATTAAAAAGGAAAGGAAAAAGGAAGAAAAATAGAGAAAAAAAGGAAAAAAAGAAGAAAAAAGAAAAAAAGGAAAAAAAGAAGGAAAAAAAGAAAAAAGAAGAAAAAAAAGAAAAAAAAAGAAAGCAAAAACAAGAAGAAAAAAAGGAAAAAAAAAGATCAAACATTTTTTTAAATGCTCCAGGGAGCCACTCTGGAGCCGCGGGTTGCCGACCCTGTTCTAACGAGACCCGTGAGACCAGCGTTACAGTAGTCCAGTCTACTGAAGATTACACCTGGACCAGGTCTTCTAAGTCCTGCTGAGACATCAGTCCTCTAATCCTCCACATGTTCTTTAGGTGATAACAGGCTGACTTCACATGGCTGTTAAAATCCAGGTCTGAGTCCAGAACCACTCCCAGATATCTGGCTTGGCTATTGGTTTTTAGCTTTACTGCAGTGCTGGTACAGCCATGGCACTTTTGGTTGTTAAACAGTTTTACATTCATGATGATTAAGTCACTTTTGCAACAGTCTCTAAAGTTTACTTTTGCTGGGTCATTCTCTTGTTTTCTCTTCCATATGTACCGTACTATCTTGAGTCAGCCGCCTTTGTCAAAATGTCCACCTTAGCTCTGTGAGCTAGTTTCATTGCTGTTTATGTGTGACATAATGGTATCAAATGGCCCAACATTGTCCCACTGGGTTTTGGTGTTTGTCGATAGCAGCGATGGAAGATGACTATAGATAGATGACATGATTTATTAGTTAATATACATTCTCATCTTCACCCATGTGAACACCAGAAGCCAAAATCTGAAGTGTGGACAGGATGTCTCTTAAAGACAAGGAAAGCAGCTCTGTTACTGGGGATGGGCTCAGAGTAGTCACTGCTCCTCGGCATGAAAAAGAGGGTTCAGCATTTCTTCAGGGTGTCTTCCAGACACCTCACAGGGAGCTGTTTCTGACATCTTCCTCTGGAAGTAGGCTTTGGGGGGAAAGCAATGAATTCAAACTTGGCATGTGTTAAATTTTTGGTTGCAATATTGCACATAAATAGACAATCAGTTGTACAAAAGTGCTGCCCAGTGATCAAAACCAGAATATTTTAAAGCATTGCAACTAATTTGCTTTATGGATCAACAGATTTCAGTTAGACTGAGCATTTAATCTTTCTTCCTTGGCTCCAAACGCTATTATTTCTGTTTTCCTTTCATTTAACTGAAGAACTTTCTGGCACATCCACTCTATAATTTGATCAATGCATTTGATCAGTGTTTGAATTGGATTATAGTCTCCTGGTGAGATGGTTATATAGACTTGTGTGTCATCTGCATAGAGTTATGGTAACACATTTTGTTCTTTTTCATAATTTGATCAAGTGGGAGCATATGTTAATTAACAGAGGCCCCAGAACTGAACCTTGAGGAACTCCACATGTTATTTTTGTAAGCTCCGATGTGTAGTCACCTAAAGACACAAAATAGTCCCTGTCTTTTAGATAGGACTCCAACCAGGCAAGTGCTGTGCCAGAAAGTCCCTCCCAGTTCTTCAACCAGACTATCAAGATGTTCTGGTCGACCGTGTTGATGCAATAAAACCAAGACTGAAATGTTGCCACTATCCGTATTGGAGTGGATGTTATTACCCTACAATACCAGATGTATCATATTTGATACATTAATTTCTGAGACCTTAGTAGCATCCTCTTAATAAAAGAAGAAAAAAATAAGTTTCATGCAAACCAAAAAATTATTAAAAAAAATAAAACAACTAAATAAAAGATACATCTACCTAATGTATTCATAATGATAAGGAAAATAATAAACTAGAAATTTTTTTAATACAAAATTTGGCATGTTTTTGATCCCAAAATATAATTTATACTTCAAATAAAAAGAAATTTGGGATTTTTTGTGTGTTATTTAATAGGTCAGGCTTTTAAGGGTTAGGGGCCTTTGCTGGAGCTCTGTCAGTGCTGTGATGTGACCGGAAACCTGACTGGAAAACATCAAAACAGTCATGTTAGGAGGTTACAGTATACAGCTGTTGAAAAACAGTGTTTTCTATGAGTTTATTAAGAAAGGGAGGTTTGATTCGGGCCTCTTCTGTTCATAAATGACCTGTCTAGACTGTTCTTTTTTAAAAGTGGCTTAATGTCGGCTCTGTTCAGGCCCTGAGGAAAGATGCCTGAGAGCAGAGACATATTTACAATGTCTAGAAGATCTGAGGACATACAATGGGCAACACTGTTTGAGTGGTTAAGAAGGCTACAACAGTGCTATATAAATGAATTTCATTAGACAAGTACTTATTGAAAGTCTATATGACTGAATTCTATTCTGTAAAGTGGCACTGGCGATTTGTTTCCCAACTTTGATGCAAAAGAGCTCTAAATCGAGCCAAAACTCATTACCCATCTCTCACACACATTATTGTCTAAAGAGGTTGTTATGATCAAAAATGTCAACCATATATAGAAATAAATCTGAATTAAACTGAAACTAACTTACATTCCTGTTGATGCTGGATGCTTCACCCGCTCCCACACACACTCAACATAAGATTAAAGGTATCCTAATAGATTCAAACTGGTGAGATAGAGATGTAAAAAAATATATATATATAAACATAAATCTAAAGGACTGCAATCCAATGCAAAATAACTAGATTTAAATGAGCAAGGAATCAAAAACAAGTGACAGAAAGACTCATATCTGCTTCTTTCTTCGTTGTATGCATCTTTCTATGGGTGCTTTGCTTTTATGCATATACAGTATATGTTGTTTTTACATGTGTCCAATGTCCCCATGCTCAGTTCATGATTACAAGCACTTCAAAAGTGTCAAAGGCTTAGTTTATTAGTTTAGTTTATTGTTTTGCACAGTTTTTAAAAAGTATACAGGACATATCAATGATAAACACTATAGACTAATCCGGCGACCGGTTTGTGTGCGCCGCCATCTTGCGGCGGCGCCATTGCTGCGGTGGCAGGTGTCAATCTGCCACCGCAGCGCTGTTATTGTAACCTGACGCTCTACAGCATCATTATAGCTGGATTGATGATGCTAGACAGTGGCCTTCCATAAATAATGAAGGTATCTTAAATTAATGCTGATGTTAATTTATAAATAATGATTTGTTTGAGCGATAAGCAGGAAAGAATAGAGGAATAGGGAGATAAGGGAGTGTATGATTAAACACTGTAATATAGCTCTCTCCACCTCCTCTCCTTACGAGGCACGTCTGCACAATTAAATATTACCTGTTTATGTTTTGTTTTGTTTAATTTTAGGTATCCAAGAATATTTTATTGATCGCCTGGCGTCCGATGACGAAAAAAAACGCAATTACAGGTCTCTAATTGAAGGGCAGAACTATCTCAGCTCCGGATGATACAGAATACATACATACATAACCCCAATCTGCAGATAAAACTAGTTTGTTGAGGAAAAAATATCAACTCTATTTGTAGCTGCAGAAGAAAAAAATAATCTCACGAGGAAAAGAAAAATATTGCTCACGCCATCGGAGCCTCTTCAGCATAAAAAAAAAAGAGAAGTAAGAGTAATAAAAAAGATGTAGGCTACTGTATGTTGTTATATTATACTAATTTATTGAAACACATGGCGAGTCAAACATTTACCAAAGCAGCTGCCAAACACTAAACAAGGTAGTAAGACGGTGGTTCTGCAGAACTGCGGCAGTAAATCCTCATCGGAGCTTCATTCTTTAGAAGTGATTTCATATGAACCCAAACCGTTAATAATCATTATTTTCTCCATATACCGCTCCCTGGCTTCCTTGTTTAAGGTATCCAGGTAAATTCCAGTTCCTTTCCAGCAGTTTAACATCTTTTTTTGCGTTCCGTCTGTTCACTTGGTGAAACAGAAAAGTAGTTTTTAAAGTCCATCCCGTCTTCATTCACTATCAAAACAAATGCACGTGACCGGGACAGGAGTTTTCCGATGATACAAATACATTAAGAGAGCCTGGCAGGGAGCGGAGTAATAGATCCATACGTATATATGTCTATGGGCTGGAGCGGAGGAGCGGAGCCGCCACCGCAGTAATGGCGGCCCGCTCGACTTCCGGGTTTCGCCGGATTCGTCTATAGGTGCAGGAAGAGGCAAAAAACCCAATGGGCTTATTTGAAGCCTCCACCGAAGATATTAAAATTTCATGTCAAGATTAACATACAAAAAAACAGAAGGTAAAACTACACAAAAGTGATGGCAAACTAATAATGCAATATATAAATAATAAAGAATAAAGACAAAAAATAAATGTGTGTGAGTGTGCATGGGGTATTGTTTTTACAGCTTGTATTGACTCCTGAGCAAATAAGACTGTACATGTCACTATGAGTGAAACACAAAAAAAAACAAAAAGAACATGGATACATAAACAACAATACATTGGGAAAACAGTTACAAAACAGCAGTCAAGTGGTCCTTCAAACGTCTTTTGTAATATTTCAGAGAGGACGAGCTCTTTGCCAAGTGGGAAAAATCATTTCACAATTTAGTCCCTAAATCTCACCGAAAATTGACGTCTGCAAGTGAGAAATTTAGGAGGATGAAGATCTGAGGATTGTCGAGTTGAATAAGAATGAATCTCTGAGTTTAATTTAAAGTAAGTCTTGAACTGTCCAGGAATATTACCTTCATTTGAATTTAGCTTATAAATAAAAATGCATATCTGAAAAATATTGATATCATAAATAGTAAGAATCTGGAGTTTCTGAAATAAAGGAGTAGATGAAGCGAGTGACTCTGATCGAGTTGCAATCCTAACAAAACGTTTCTGTAGGACCAGAATTTTGTGAAGATTTGTAGGAAAAGTATTTGCCCACAATATATTGCAATATGAGAGATAAGGATAAATTAAACTATAATAAAGTGTAAGGAGACAACTCATCGTGACAAGATGACTAACACGCCTTATAATGCCAATGAATGTATTGATTTTTTTTGGTAACCCAGTAAATTTGTTCTCTCCAACTCAAACTCTCATCAACAATAATACCCAGGAATCTTGTAGTGACACCTGAGGCATACTAACAGACTCAATATTAATTTTGCATGAATCCTTAGGGTATGATTTTTTGCCACTAAAAATTCTGAAATTTGCTTTCTTTATATTCAAGGATAGTTTATTTAATCTGAACCACATAGCATAGGCAGTTAAACCGGCATTGGCATCCTTAATCAGTGAGTTGAAGTTTGAATGAGAGAGCACTAGGGTTGTGTCATCTGCAAACATTATTGGACAAAGGAAATTTGAAACATTAGGCAAATCATTAATATAAATAAGAAATAATAATGGTCCAAGAATGGACCCCTGCGGGACTCCACAAAGTAATCTGGCCTTATTGGAATAGCAACCATTAACACAAACAAATTGCTTTCTATTTGAGACATAATTTTTTAACCATTTGTATGCAGTATCGTGAAAACCGTACTTATGTAACTTATCCATTAAAATTTGATGGTTAACAGTATTAAACGCCTTTGAAAGGTCGATAAAGATACTACAGGTAAATTCATTTTTCTCAAGTGCAGAGGTAACTTTGTCAATAAGGTGAAGCAGAGCCATATAAGTAGAGTGATTTTTCCGAAAACCATACTGATGTTTGTAGAGAACTGAATTAGAATCTAGATGATCCGCTGGGCGGTGCCTCTCACCCTTCTTCTCCTCTCCTTTTCCCTGCCTCTCTTCTCCATTACCATTTTTATTTATTATAAATATCTCATAGCTATCATTTTTGTCCATCGTTCCTGTAGTTTCTTGTGCCGGCCCCCCTTTTTTTTTTCTCTCTTTTGTGTATGTTTGCAGGCCGGAGCCTCAGGAGCTGCGTTCTGGCCTGTGGCCTGTGTTCCCGGCCCTCCCCCCCCTCTGGTCATCCCATTGCTTCTTCCACCTGCCTACGTGGATGTCTGCTGTTGCTGCTTCCGCCTGCCTGCACCCCCCCCCCTCTGGTCACCCCGCTGCTGCTCCACATGACTGTTGTGTGCTGCTGACGCCCCCCCCCCCCCCTGGTCATCCCGCTGCTGCTTCCACCTGCCTGCTGTGTGCTGTCGACGTCCCTGACTCCCCCAGTCTGGCCTTCGGCAGGAGGGTCCCCCCTTATGATCCAGGTCCTGCTCAAGGTTTCTTCCTCCTAAAGGGGAGTTTTTCCTTGCCACTGTTTGGCTTAAGGCTTTTCTCCCACTAAGGGAGTTTTTACCTGCCATTGTTTATATAATAATTGCTCGGGGGTTTATGTTTATGTTTATGTTTATGTTCATGTTCATGTTCTGGATCTCTGGAAAGCGTCTAGAGACAACATCTGTTGTATTAGACGCTATATAAATAAAATTGAATTGAAATTGAATTGAATGAAAAAGAATCCGTTTATAAATAATTTTTTCTAATATTTTTGAAAAACATGGTAAAATAGAAATGGGTCTATAATTATTGAAACAACATGGGTCATCAGCTTTAAACAAAGGAATAACTTTTGCAATTTTTAAATCTTCTGGCACAATGCCTGTTTTCAAAGACAAGGAAAAGATATATTTTTTGACAATTACATTAACTTGGCCCCCCCTTCTCCTCCCTTTTCTCTCTTTTGTCCTGCAGGTGGTCGTGGGTGGCTTGTAGCTTGCATTACGGAGCACAAGTCTTTTCCTGACCCTGCACCCCAACCTGGGACTTGCTGATTGGGCCGGAGCTTCGGGAGCTGTGTGCTGGCCTGCGGTCCCCATCCCCGGTCATCCCGTTGCTGCTTCCACCTGCCTGCTGTGCTGTTGCCGTCCCTGACCCACCAGTCTGGCCCTCGGCAGGAGGGTCCCCCCTTATGAGCCTGGTCCTGCTCAAGGTTTCTTCCTTCTTCTTCTTCTTCCTTACCTGCCATTGTTTATGTAATAACTGCTCGGGGGTCATGTTCTGGGTATGGGTCTCTGTAAAGCGTCTAGAGACAACTCTGTTGTATTAGACGCCAAATAAATAAAATTGAATTGAATTGAATTGAAAACTTAAAGTAAAGAATCAATATTAACAGTGTTGATCCTTCTTTTTCCAGACCATGGAAACTCACCCTGGCATGCTGTCAATGTCTTGGCCACATCCTGACTGGGAGCGTATTCTTGAATAATCAATTTTTGGAGTTTGCCGGAATTTGTGGGTTAGTTTGTCCACCTGCATGAGCAAAAGTTATCAATAGTTAAAGTCTGGGAAGTTTCCTGGCCATTAACTGACCCCGCCCCCCCAATAAACACTTTAGCTCCACGTTGGAAAGCACATTGTTTATCACTAAACTGTTCTTGAATGACTGGGAGAACTTGAGGATGTTTTGGTACGGGTCTTTATTTGCTGTTTTTCTTTGGCCAAATTGTGAGCCGACACCTTTGGCTGAGAAGGAACCCGACACATGAAAGGTCTCAGGATCCTTTACTGATGGCACAAGACTGTTGGAAGTGCTCAACTTTCACCTGATCGCTTTTCGTAACATTCTAAAGGGTATGCATATTTCCAAATTTATATTAGTTTAATTCTTAAAACTTCTGGACATGGTTGTACATCTGCGTTTTTTCATGTATCACTGTTATGAAATAATTTAAAATTACTGTATGTACGAGACATTTACGTACAATGATTATGTCAAATATACAAATATAACTTTAAATCAGGGTACATGGACAGGTTTAAAATTAATGTATAATAACCCTTAACACCAGTACTGGAGTTGAGGGGGGATGAGGGGGGGTGGCATCCCTCCCTGAAATAAAAACGGTCCAAATCATCCCCCCTGAAATAAAAATGGTCCAAATCATCCCCCCTGTAAAACTGCCATCGGGGGCATGGCAGTTTTACAGGGGGAATGATTTTGACCGTTTTTGAAATGACATAAGGGATGGAAAGGGGGTTTCCATCCCTTATGTCATTTCATCAATGCATGTGGTTTTACTGCTATTTCAACATTTAGAGTCATCACCAGAAAAATAACTTTTTTGACAATTTTCACCTGTTTCAAGTAGATTTTCACTTAAAATAAGTAGGGAAATCTGCCAGTGGGACAAGATTTATCTTCTCATTACAAGCAAAAAAATCTTGTTCCACTGGCAGATTTTTCTACTTATTTTAAGTGAAAATCTACTTGAAACAGGTGAAAATTGTTGTTTTTTTCCAGTGATGAGTCTTGTTTTAAGTGTAATGAGATTTTTTTACTAAAATGATACATTTTAACCAGAAATAAGACAAATATTGTTGTTAAGATTTAGAGTTTTTGCAGTGATCCATTTTACTTATCCTGTGAAGGACAGAGTCATATTGATAAGTTCAGAAAAGTGTTTTTTATTGTTGTGTTTTGATGTATTTGATGTAAGCCCAGTGGATATTTAAAGTTTACAGAAGGCTGCATTTAACTGCTGCTATGTCATTCCTGCAGTATTTCTGCAGCTGTTTTGGTCACTGCTATTATTTGTAATATATTATATTATTTGTAATCAGCACAAATGATCTGTCCCCATATGATAAAATCCACCATCCCCCCTGATTTTTTTTTTACAACTCGAGTACTGCTTAACACCGGTATACTGGGACACAGTAAAACGATCTACTTTTTACGGTACAATGTGAAAAATGTAAACAGGTCAGACAACAGTGACCCGTGTATTATTGATTACACGGTTGTCACTCTTGCTTTGACCGAACCGCCCCTCCAACATCCCATTGGCCACTGGAAATGTCAATCAATTGGAGTTCTTGCTGCAATAGGCCACCGGCCTGCTCGAGGGTTACGCTTCAGGAACCGCCCCCCTGAGCCAAATCACGACACGCCATTGGCCAAACCGTCATCTATGGAGTGACGTACGAAGAACTCGCTTTTGGATTGGTTCCTTTGTATTTCAATCACAAGTGCAGTCGAAGCCCATTGGTCGGCGCGGCCGTCGCTCAGCGCGGCGCTGCGCGCTGATTGGTGCAGCGGGGCGGGGCGGGTTCCTTCACGGCTCGGTCTTCAAGGATCGCGGAGAGCGAATGTCGTCATGAGCGGTGGGTAGGAATTAAAAACGTTGGTGTTTATATTACATTCTACTTTGTAAAAAAAATGTATATTTGTGTCACCGAAAAATCAATGCGCATTATGTTGCACGTGTAACTGTTTTCGGGGAACCGGGGCTTTTACACCCACCAAAATAAGCGACGCACTTCCGGAAAAAGCGCTGCTTTTTTATCAAAGAGAGTTTGAGCTGCTAGCTGCGTTAGCTCGCTGGGCTGAGCTGGGGCTCTTTCTCTGGTTTTAACACCAAGAAAACAGGCAAACAAGCGTTCCCATCTCGTTTATCAATGCCGCAATAAAGTGTTGAGTTATCCCGGCTGTGTGGGTGGAGTTTCCAGGGCGGGGGCAGCTTTATTTGAGGCAGAAGCCACACAGGTAACAGTTGGCGCTAGCCAGCAGCTGCTAGTGTTGAGCCTGATTTATAGTTCTGCGTTACATCGACGCAGACCTACGCCGTAGGCTACGCCGTCGGTTTAACGCAGAACCATAAATCAGCCTTGAGCGGCACCAGTGTCTCTGATGGCGGCGCTGTTCTCAGGCCACACCGCTTTATTGATTTATTTTCCATTGGAAAATAATTTATATATTTAAATATATATTATTATATATAAATAATATATATTATTAAAATTAATAATAATAATATTATATTATATTTATAATAATACAATTATTATATTTATATATATATTATATATTTAAAATAATTTATTTATTTTCCATTGGGGGCTCACGTCGACACCGGCCCCGCTGGTAAAGTGTGTTCCCCCATCACAGTGAGGCAGATTAAAGGCTGAACCAGCCGCGACGTCTCCGGGGAAAGTGTTTCTGACCGTCAACTTAATTCATCCCGAGTCAAAGCTGCGTTTGTAAAGCTCTGATTTACAGAGCCGGGGAGATCCCCACAGAGAAGGCACTGCTTGTTTGTTCAGCTGATCAGCACCCAGCACAGAAACTGAGATTGTTTTCTGTCAGACTTTGAGAAATAGTTAATTTAGCTGTTTGTCTCCCTAAGGAGAAACATTTTGTGTTTGTATTTTGGTGTTTTTGTCAGGTTGTTGGTCCGTTGGTGTCATGTCATCATGTGTTGTTTTTTAATCTGTCAAA
This sequence comes from Cololabis saira, assembly GCF_033807715.1. Classification (NCBI taxonomy): domain Eukaryota; kingdom Metazoa; phylum Chordata; class Actinopteri; order Beloniformes; family Belonidae; genus Cololabis; species Cololabis saira. The sequence continues at coordinate 54,793,714 of NC_084587.1, forward strand.
GCTTGACTGGAGTTTCTAGGACATTATCTACAGGACTGTCTCAGAAAATTAGAATATTGTGATAAAGTGCTTTTATTTTCTGTAGTGCAAAAATGTCATACATTCTGGATTCATTACAAATCAACTGAAATATTGCAAGCCTTTTATTATTTTAATATTGCTGATCATGGCTTACAGCTTAAGAAAACTCAAATATCCTATCTCAAAAAATTAGAATATTCTGGGAATCTTAATCTTAACCTGTAAGCCATAATCAGCAATATTAAAATAATAAAAGGGTTGCAATATTTCAATTGATTTGTAATGAATCCAGAATGTATGACATTTTTGTTTTTTTTAATTGCATTACAGAAAATAAAGGACTTTATCACAATATTCTAATTTTCTGAGACAGTCCTGTATAAGTGGTTGCTGAGGATGACAAATGGTTGCACGGTTTCATACAAAACGTGGACATTATTTGGGGAAAAGCAGGATCACATTTGATCCTGTCCAGGTGAAGTACTTTCTGCAAAGTGTAGGTGTTTTCAACGCAGAAGAGTTTTTCTTCTTTGGTTTATTTTGCAGTTGGAGAGGAGCTGTGATGAGTCACGCCTTCCTCAGCAGGAGTGCATTTTTCATTTCTAAACTAAGGCTGCTATGTGTGCTATGTGGCTGCTTTGTTTCATGTGCTATCCAGCTATCATGTCCTGAACTGATTGGTGTACACAAGTATTAGTATTTGCTTCTGCTGTCACACATGATGGCTGGTGAGGAAAAATATCCTTCCTGGTGCTACAGCAGTTGATTGTCAGATTTCACCCCCCTCAAACCTGCTGCTATGAACAGCAGTAAATGGTAAACTGACTGCATTTATCAAATGTTTTTCCAGACTTTATTACCACTCAGTGTCGTACACTACAACCTGCATTCACTTATTCACTTATTCACACTTCACTCTCATTAGGGTCTTGCATACTGGCGTTCTGTAACATTTCTGTAGAAGTGGGCCCCCAATTTTACTCCACTGGCCTTTACATACTGGCCCAAGGAAGAGAGAAACATACCAGAACCATGTGTATGTTATAAATACACGGAACCACAGTGTGACTCCACACCTGTGCGTGAAATATACCGAAGGGGTCAATCACGTTTATTGCGCTCATGGTAATACTAATACCGGTAATTAAAAGAGCACGTGTTGTACAAGAGAGGCGCGTGGATGAGAGCGTGACGCTGTGTGTGCAGTGCGCTGTTGTGTATTGACCGGGAAGGTTTGAACATTGTAACTAAACAGATTCAGTTGTACGTACAGCATCAGTTCAGGGAATAAAAACCCTGCGGCTGCTCCAGCTGGAAGTGTCCGGGTCTTCCTCGCCGACTGGAGGTGTCCGGGTCTTCCTCGCCGGCTGGAAGAGTCCGGGTCTTCCTCGCCGGCTGGAAGAGTCCGGGTCTTCCTCGCCGACTGGAGGTGTCCGGGTCTTCCTCGCCGGCTGGAAGAGTCCGGGTCTTCCTCGCCGGCTGGAAGAGTCCGGGTCTTCCTCGCCGACTGGAGGTGTCCGGGTCTTCCTCGCCGGCCGGAGGTGTCCGGGTCTTCCTCGCCGGCCGGAGGTGTCCGGGTCTTCCTCGCCGGCCGGAGGTGTCCGGGTCTTCCTCGCCGGCCGGAGGTGTCCGGGTCTTCCTCGCCGGCCGGAAGAGTCCGGGTCTTCCTCGCCGGCCGGAGGTGTCCGGGTCTTCCTCGCCGGCCGGAGGTGTCCGGGTCTTCCTCGCCGGCTGGAGGTGTCCGGGTCTTCCTCGCCGGCTGGAAGTGTCCGGGTCTTCCTCGCCGGCTGGAAGTGTCGGGGTCTTCCTCGCCGGCTGGAAGTGTCGGGGTCTTCCTCGCCGGCTGGAAGTGTCGGGGTCTTCCTCGCCGGCTGGAAGTGTCCGGGTCTTCCTCGCCGGCTGGAAGTGTCGGGGTCTTCCTCGCCGGCTGGAAGTGTCCGGGTCTTCCTCGCCGGCTGGAAGTGTCCGGGTCTTCCTCGCCGGCTGGAAGTGTCGGGGTCTTCCTCGCCGGCTGGAAGAGTCCGGGTCTTCCTCGCCGGCCGGAGGTGTCCGGGTCTTCCTCGCCGGCCGGAGGTGTCCGGGTCTTCCTCGCCGGCCGGAGGTGTCCGGGTCTTCCTCGCCGGCCGGAGGTGTCCGGGTCTTCCTCGCCGGCCGGAGGTGTCCGGGTCTTCCTCGCCGGCCGGAGGTGTCCGGGTCTTCCTCGCCGGCCGGAGGTGTCCGGGTCTTCCTCGCCGGCCGGAGGTGTCCGGGTCTTCCTCGCCGGCCGGAGGTGTCCGGGTCTTCCTCGCCGGCCGGAGGTGTCCGGGTCTTCTTGCCGGCCGGAGGTGTCCGGGTCTTCCTCGCCGGCTGGAAGAGTCCGGGTCTTCCTCGCCGGCCGGAGGTGTCTGGGTCTTCCTCGCCGGCTGGAGGTGTCCGGGTCTTCCTCACCGGCTAGAATAGTCCGGGTCTTCCTCACTGGCTGCTGTTTGCTCTGTGAGCGGGTTTTAACCTCGGGGGCTGCTCGTCCCTGGAGCGATGTGCGGACTTGTGCTTGTGACTGTGGTCGGCACACGAACAACATGACCAGAAAGTTAACTTTTAACACTTCTCACTCGGTTACAGAATAGGGGGTGGCCCTTACATACACGACCAGTCTCCCCTTTTTCACGCCTATTGGTCTTCCTCGAGAGGGGGAAAGAAGGAGTGATCAGATGTTTTATAATGCACCCTCAAATCTAAGTCTAAAATATGTTATTATAAGAAGGAAAGCATTGGACAGAAGTCTAGCGAGCATCCTTTACAAACAGCAGCACAACCTGAACACTTACCTGATAATACTTCATATGTCTCTGAATGGTCATGCAGCTAAGTGGCTTTGTCGTTGCCTCACAGCAACAAAGTTGCTGGTTTGACTCCTTATGTGTGGAGTTTGCATGTTCTCTCTGTGCTTGTGTGGGTTTTCTCTGGCTACTCCGGCTTCCTCCCTCAGTCCAAAAAAATGTATGTTACTGTAGGTTGATTGATGATTTTAAATATATACGTATGTGGCCCTGCAATGGACTGTCAACCTGAGCTGGGATAGGCTCCAGCAGATCCCTATGACCCTGTACAGGATTAAGCGGGTATAGAAAATGAATGTATGGTCATACAGCTAGCTCAAGCAGGAACAACAATACAGAAAGGCGTATTGAGAACCTTTTCTAAACACAGGCACAACTCGACAAGTTCAAAGGTAATTACAACTGGTGGCTTTGACAGTAACCACATTACCACAGTAACATGATGCTTAATGCTGGGTTGAGCTCATTACCGTCATCACAACATTCATTTCATTTTATTTACAGATTGATTGACAGTGACACTGTCACTGTAAGGGGTGAAACTCGTACAAACTAAGCCTTCGCCAATGTTTCACTGACCATCTTTCTTTATATTTTCACCAAGGTCACTTGATGGAACAGAACCTTGATGGTCAATTAAAGTTATTGGGAAGTCCTCTGTTTTACTGATGAAGTCTATCTGCTTATTAGTAGTTTGTGATTTTTTAAAGGCTTGTGTACCTGTCTTTTACAATGCTGAAGAATACAAACAGAAACATAAAGTACCAAAACATGGAAATATCTTCAAAACTGGGCATTTTGTTGCTTGATCGTTGGAACACGTCTCTCATGCAATTAGGCTACAACTGATTAACATTAACAAATAACCAGAAAACCACAGTAATTTTTTGTTTTGTTACTGAAGGAAAATTAAAAAAAATCTGTACAAACACAGCCCAAATTACAACTTTGTTATCCAATTTATTGCTAAAGATGAATGACTACGGCTGAGGTAAATTATTCGAACGAGACATTGTTTGGCCTGTAATCATTTGCCAGACTTGTATATAAAAATACAGATAAAAAGATAAAATAGGATTATCAAATGTAATCTTTTATTTTTTTCTTGTTCAATTCAATTTTATTTATATAGCGTCTATTACAACAAAAGTTGTCTCTAGGATCTTTCCAGAGACCCAGAACATAAACCCCCGAGAAATTATTACATAAACAATGGCAGGTAAAAACTTTTGTTGGGTCTTTTGTTGATCATATCTAATTGAAAGTAGACAAACATTGCCACATATGGGAGGTGGTGGGTTTTCAGTTAGAATAGATATAAAATATCTATTTAAACAAACTTTAAGATCTGCATGGCACACACATTGCATTGAACAACAGCTAAAAAAGAAAGTTCTGTAAAAAAACTAATATACCTGAATCACAGATCTTGGTAGCTAGATCCCACCCTACCAAATGTGTGATAAACAATATAAATGGGTGAAAAAAGGCGGGCTATGTTACCAATGCTTAAAGATGGACTAAACCTTTGTATGCACTGCTTAATTTAAAAAATAATGAATGCTCCACAGAGGCAGGTGCAGGCACACCTGCAATTAAGACATTTCGACAAAAACAGAAATGATGTCATGTTGTGATTTTTATTGCGTTCCCAAGTTTTCAATGTTGGTTATGGTGATGAGTTTATGCTGTTTGATTTGCATGTACAGGACATTTGTTTGACGAGAGATGAGTTATAAACCTGTTGTGCAGTCCTGCAGAAAGATGGAGGTCTGATAACTTTGATCATACCCTGTGTATCTATTGTGTGCATGAAACAGCAAAGATAGGAAGATACTGAAATGTTTGTTGTTCTTTGTGCAAATCTTGTACTACAGTAAATGGATAGTGGCAGGAGTCTGATTTAGACTTTGCTTCGTGTTTCCCAGAACAACAGGACAGTATGGCCACCACTGTTGCTGTCAGTCCCAGTGAATACCTTCAGCCCTCCACCGCTTCTACACAAGTGAGTTGCAATAAGATACTGTTTCTTTCTGCTCTCTTTCTTTACTTGATCCCTTCTTTGATGATCGATTCGTGAAACCAGACTGTTTTTATTCTGCCGTACACCAGGCTTTAAGTCCATGCATTCATACTGTTAGTCACCTGACACATTAATGATGCCTGTTAAATCGACCCTGAGGATAATTTAACATAACATCACCTAATCTGATGTTAGCAGGTTGATGTTGGACAACTCAACAACTGAGAATAAGTGGACACAGATATTATATAATCAAGTTATTCATCATATCTCTTTGATAGAAGATGCAGCTTTGCATTTATTTATTAGAATGACAGAACATATACGTTTAAGGAAATCTACAACAATTGCAGATTGCAAGTATGGTTTGACACATTTTTGGAAAACTAATGCGTTTTGTGGTTAAGTAGCATGCCTAACAGGGACTTTCCAGAGACACTATGCAAAATATAAGCTTTATTAATAAGAGGAAGGAGTTCAGCTCCATTGCTCACCTCCCCATAATAGAGCTTTCATCCATACATATTTTTCTCATACAGTTAGACCTGGAAATGGTTGGATTTTATTATTTTTTCTAAGCCATTTACTTAAAATACATTCAGGGGACATTTGCACATAGGTTGTAGAATAAAAGTCCAGACTATCCTCTTTAATTTAAGATCATGATAAGTCTTTGTTCAAGGGTTCTAATACAATGAATGCAATTAGCTAAAAAGCCATTTTGTGGGCGGGTGTGGAATTTTACTTTATTCATTCTTCATTAGTCAAGCAATAACATGTCTGGCCTTACAGGACGCCAGACTAAAGCTCGAGTGGCACCGGACGCAGTGTGTGAGCGGACCTGCAGCCGGTTGATGTGAATCACCATCATTGTAGTCAATGACAGAAGTCACATAGCGCGCAAAGGCTTTGAGAGGTTCAGAAGTGTTCTCAAGCGACGTCCACGCTGCTCCGCTGGAAAGACACTGCTAGTCTTTTTTGGCGCTTGACCTCAAGTGAACTATGTGAATTTATACATAACAATTTGAGTTGGCAGGACGTCAGTCATCAGAATAGGATGGAGAATCCAGTTTATTTATGAAATAAAACTCCATGAGTGGGTGCCGAGCGGCGCAGACTCGTAGACGGACATTACGTCATACTATGAAGGCTGCAGGTAAACAATTCAGAGGGTTTCAGAACAGATTTGAACCCCATACGAGAAATAGTTGAGTTTAGAAGCCGACACAAACATTTTAGTCATACTTTTTATTTTTTTAAATTCTAGTCTGAAATAGTAAAGATATACGTGTTTAAATGAGTAGACCATCACGTGATTATTTTGTGAACTTGAAGATAAACTCTTAATCTCACGAATCCAGCCGAGGAGGCAGTGCTCTGTTTTCTAACGCTCCCTGTGGGAATTGGGGTGTCCTGAAGACGGAGCAAAACCGCTGCAAAACCTGACCCCGGTGCTTTCTGCTCCCTGTGTAACGCTGGCGTAAGATCTTGCACAAGGAACTCTTTAGACCCAAAGTGATTTTTTTTATTTTTTGAGCAACTGGTTTCCTCAGCAAACCTGGTCATTCCTGCACGCTTGACTTAGATAATGTCACACGCTCACATGCTCAATCACACATAGGCTTTGACATTGTGCTCAAAATATCTACACAGCCCTGCTTAGTGCCCTATTTAGTAGAAATAGACTATATCTGCGTTAATACGTCTTCATTTCAAAATCCAAAACTTTTTTCATCCACACCATGCTGGAAAATTCAACCCTTCAACCCAGAAAACATTGATCTATGGAGATGGCATTCTAGGTGTGAGCAGGACTGCTGCGTTTCAATGTGGGTGGACAAAAATGCCCAATTCAGTCATCATTCATAAGGAGAACTTCTAACTCTGGCCCTGTTTACACCATGTTTTCTACGCAAACCTTTTTCCTTTGCGTATTTAAAAAAAAAAAAGAAAAATAATGTACAAAACAGCGGAATGAAAACGGGTAAAACGTGACCAGAAATGATGTAGTGGGCGCATGCCAGGCCTGTAGTGTGAAACTTTGCAACGACACACCCAGGTGTGCACCACACCTTCATAACACCGGAAAACACGACACAACAGAAGCGTTGCGTGCCAACCGCTAGGAAAAAACACAACAACGACAAAAGACGGCAAGCGTGTGGACTGACAAAGAAGAATTGTCACTACTACTTGTGACTCTGACCCGTGTGTCTCTGCTGACGGAATAAATGTTTTACCAGAAACAAGTTTGGCCTCTACAGACCAAATAGATTAAAAAGATGCAGCAGCACAAACATGAGGTCTGGCAAACGAAGGTCTGCCATTGTTGTTGTGCTTTTTGCAGGATAAGCAGGGTCTGAGTGTGCGACTGTACGGTGCCGTGAAAGACGTCATTGTCGCTTAAAGATTCCAGTTCAAACTGCACCTTGTGTTGCTGGAACATTTCACTTTGGGGTTTTATCCACCTGACTATTGGGCTGGAGTCTGCAGCCCTGGCTGAATGTGCCATTTCTGTCTGGAAACTGTAGAACCAACAGCAACATTTTTCAAGGGCTGAAATGAAATTGGTCAAATGAATGTAACCATAAAGTAAAGATGTTCCACTGGGCAAATCAAGGAGGTTGCAAGCCAATATTGCAAAACTTTCCTATGGTGTTTTTCTTTTTTTTTTAAGAAGAAAAAATAAAGAAGAATTGAGATTCTGTTTATAAAACTGACATAGTACCAGATGGTGAATAGAAGTAAATATTAACTGATACAATAATCTTATTTTTGGCAGCATTGGCGAATATTTCTGATACTGATATCTATATCAGAACAGGTCTACCATGAAGACAATGGTAGTTTTTACCACTCTGAGACGTATTATTGCTGCTAAATACTAGCATTTAATCCCATTCCATTGATGGCTAAGGCTGAACGATTTTGGAAAATAATCTAATTGGAATGCCAAATCCAGGTCTACCAGGCCTACAGCCTCAAAGACACGAAGTGTAAATATGAAATTACTGGCAAAACAATTAAGGTTATACAAATTTGAAAAGTCAAATGATTATTTTTCATTAAAAATATCAGGTTTGACCAAATATTAAATATTGGGGCCAATGAAAACACAGTGCAATTAATAAATTCCTTAACATTTTTATAATCGTATTATGAAAGAAATTGAACCTGTTCCAGAGTTATTTTAATCCTAGTTATTATGGTTTTTTTTAACTGGACCTGGTTTAAGGCCTTGTTGCTTTAAAATGCTTTATTGTTTTAATGTATAAACTAACTTTGGGGTCGTAACCTTTAGTCTTGTGGTGGTTCAGAAGTTAACTTCAGTGTTAGCAGATACTCCTGCTCCATTTGTAGCTGGGACAGTAAATACATTTAATACAGATATGATGTTACTTGTTTAAGCGCCTCTTTTAAAGGTCACATTAGTTGATAGTTTGAATCAGAGCTCTGATTGGCAGATAGAGTTCCTACTATCCAATATCCCACTGCGAGACAAAGACTTTAATTTACTTCATTGTTGAAAATAGTTTTCATGATTTGAAATTGAAAATCACGGGAAAGGTGTGTTGCTTCCATTTTGGGCTTTTTGGCTTGTCTATGGCACTAGTGCTCATCATTTTAGCCATAGAGCTGTTGTACATATGGTGTATGTCGTTTTTTAAGTGTCAGAACAAGGTTGTTGTTTTACTCCATGAAGTAGGGATGTTAGCACGGCATGCTCTGCTACCTGATGTTGAGCAGCATCTTCTTTTTTTTCCCCAACTCAAATAATCCCACACTGGATGTGTTGATGCTCCTCGAGACTAATCATCTGATCCAGTCTCTGACTTTTATGTCGAACCAGAGGCCATCGCGCAACAGATCAAGCCCAGCATGAAAAGTTGACGTCCTGAGTTCACTCTTGTCTTGTGACAACCTTGTTATTGTTCACATTGCGATTACTTGATATGACATCACGATATTATTGCAAATACAGTCAATCGTTCAGCCTTAGGCATAACTGAAGCACATGCAGTTTCTGCTTGTCAGTTCTGAAAAAGCTATTAGAAGCACGTCTTTAGATCAATATTGATCATTTTTATCTTCTGAATATAACAATGGTGAATGTTAATTATCTTTCTTGAGATTACTGGGTTTTAGCAACTAAGATTATTTATTATTTTTTTCCCCAGACAGCTTGAATATTACATCAACTTAAAAATACATCACTTGAATAGGTTTTTTTTTTTTTTTTTTTTTTTAAGATAATTAGAAAATTGCTACACTGAGTGAATGTAATATTTAGTGTCACCAAGCTTGGACGCAGGTAGCAGCTCAGGTACATGTAGAGGTGTTAAAGCTGGTGCTTCCCTGTTCTGCAGCCTGAGAATCACACACAGTACTGGAGTTGAGGGGGGATGAGGGGGGATGGCATCCCCCCCTGAAATAAAAACGGTCCAAATCATCCCCCCCCTGTAAAACTGCCATCCCCCCTTTCCATCCCTTATGTCATTTCATCAATGAATGTGGTTTTACTGCTATTTCAACATTTAGAGTCATCACCAGAAAAATAACATCAGAAAAATAACTTGTATGACAATTTTCACCTGTTTCAAGTAAATTTTTACTTTAAATAAGTAGAAAAATCTGCCAGTGGGACAAGATTTATCTTCTTATTACAAGCAAAAAAATCTTCTCTCTACTTGAAACAGGTGAAAATTGTTGTTTTTTCCAGTGATGAGTCTTGTTTTAAGTGTAATGAGATTTTTTTTAACTAAAATTAGACATTTTAACTAGAAATAATACAAATATTCTTGTTAAGATTGTGAGTTTTTGCAGTGATCCATGTTACTTATCCTGTGAAGGACAGAATCATATTGATAAGTTCAGAAAAGTGTTTTTTATTGTTGTGTTTTGATGTATTTGATGTAAGCCCAGTGGGTATTTAAAGCTTACAGAAGGCTGCATTTAACTGCTGCTATGTCATTCCTGCAGTATTTCTGCAGGTGTTTTGGTCACTGCTATTATTTGTAATATATTATATTATTTGTAATCAGCACAAATTATCTGTCCCCATATGATTAAAATCCACCATCCCTCCTGATTTTATTTTACAACTCGAGTACTGATCACACATATGGACCAGAGACCGCCACAAAGGCATCGCAGGTGGAAACTCAAACCTACTACAACACTGAGTTTTAATATCTAGTTGAAGCTTGGACTTTTTTTTTCTTTTCCATATTTGTTTTAGCTTCAGTTCTCTCCGATATCTCATCTTCTTGGGCTGGTTTTATGTTGATTTTGTCCTCTGTTTCTTGTAGCAGGACGCCCAGCCGTCTCCGCTGGCCCTACTAGCGGCCACCTGCAGTAAAATCGGCCCTCCTGCTGCTCAGGCCACCGTCACATCCCCTCCAGCACAGCCACAGCCGCGGAGGCTTCTTCCCATAAAGCCGGCTCCCATAGCCCCCGCTCCACCAAAAAACCTGGGTTTCCTTTCAACAAAGGGCAATGTGATCCAGCTTCCTGCCGGATTGGGCTCCACTGCCCCTGGCAACCCAATTGTCCTTACTATCCAGCAGAGTCCTGCCCGCACCAACACCCCTGGCCCTGCCAACATCCAATACCAGGTGGTGCCACAGATGCAGGGTGGCCAGACTATCCAGATGATGCCACAGGGAGGACAGATCCAACTTATTCCAGGCACCAACCAGGCCATCATTACCACTCCAATGACTGTGCCGGCCCCGGCGGCCGCCACCGCTCCCGTCACTCCCCAGAAGACCGTAGCCATAAAGCCCTCTCTAAAGGTGCGGAAGCCAAACAACACAGCTGCAAATGTGGTGCAGCTGCCAAGTGGGCTCACACTTCCCCTGAACGTGTCCACAGGAGAGGTGGGTGGAACTCCAATCGTCACAGAAACGGCAGCTGTTCTTCCCACTCCTGAAAAGGGACGACGAGGGAGAAGGAAGAAAGTGGTTTTGCCTGCTGAACCTCCTCCGCCTGCTCCCACACAGCCCTCTTCCCCATCCCCGGAGCAAATGGAGACCATACTAATAGAAGCTGGGGACAACATCATACAGGTACACCTTCTTGCTGCACAAACATACAACAGAGGTGCCAAACATTAGTTGCAGTTACTCACACTATAGTAGGGCTGCAGTTATCGAATATTTTAGTAATCGATTAATCCATCGATTAATCGAGTAATCGGATAAAATATATATTTGTTTAGTTAAAGAGCAATTATAAATATACATAAGATGTTAATTGACATCACTAAGACTAAATGATATAATCCAGTAGGTTCATGGCTGTGCATTTAAAAACCCTGAACTTACACCAGTTGATCAAATTCACTGCCTTCACTCAAAAAACTAAGGATCTTACCAAGAAGTTTTCTTATTTCTAACCTAAAAATGCCATTACAACTGATAACACACATCACTTAAAAGGTTAGGTGTTTTTCCCACGTGTTTCAATTGAACTTTCATTTAATTTTAAGTTCTAGTTAAGTTTTAAGTTAAAGTATAAGATTTTGAGTTTTGGCAGTGTTCAAAATAAAGACCTGCTGTATTGGAGCACATTAGGCACCAGTGCTTGTTTTATCCATCAATGACTACAGAGCTAAAATTGAAAACTACCCAGTTAGCTTTATTACGTTTTTATTTTTCTGATATTTTCTGCCTTTTCTTTTAGTTAAAACTGTAGCGGGAACAGATGTTTAGAGGAATCTATGTATGTACCGGGTTAGAGGGGGAACATATAGGAGAACGGACCAGAAGAATATAGCGTGGATTGAAAATAAAAGTTAAGCACTGAGCTACATGTGTCTCCCGTCTGGGCCATTGCAGACTGTCTGAGCACATAGAGATATATAATATACATATATCTATGCCTGAGCATGATGTTACAAAAACCAAACATATCCGCCCCCTCTTTCTTCTTCCTTTACGTGTGCGGCGTCAGCGCGTTGTGCCGCATTAAATGTAGTCCGGGCGAAATACCTGCTTTGATCTGGTGAAATTAAACGATTCCTCGGGGCAGAGAAAATTCCTCGATCATTTTTTGTAATCGAATTACTCAAATTATTCGAGGAATCGTTTCAGCCCTACATATACACTATAGTACAAGAATCTACATGTTCATAAAACCATCTAAATGTGTCTTAATGGATTCTATGAGATTACTGTTTTTCTTATGATTTTCTTTTGGGTGAAGCAATTGTTCAGCTGTAACATGACTTAGGACAGTGTTCCTTAATCAAGGTCCCCAGGGTGCACTGCAGTGCATCATTTAGACATTCACCCTGTCACCAAACTCTGCACAAATCTGTCATTGACTCAGTCATTTGAATGATCTGTGGTGTATCTGGATCATGTGAAACATGCAGGACGGGGGGTCCCCGAGGACCAGGGTTGGGAACCCTGACCTGAAACATGCAGGACAGTAAGCTCTGACCACATATCTAGGATGCTTTCACACCTACAGTTACCACTCTGGTTTTATTTTCCCACCTCATGTGGTTAGTTTTGTCCAGTGTGGGCACAGTGATCACAGCCAGGTGCAGATGGCTGTTCTCTTTTGGTTTAAAGTGATTTGTTTATGATGCACTGATTCATGGGAAAGGTGCGACAAGTTTACAAACTCAGTGACTACGTTTACATGCAGTCAAAATTCGGGTTATTACTAATATTATTATATTACTGAAACATTCGGAATATTCCGTTTACATGCGTGAGCAAACAGGGTTATCCCTGTTTACATGGTGATTAATCATTTGGGATATCTGGATCAAACCAGCGACGCACGGAGAACGTCATGACGCAATTAAGCCGCTTTTGCACTAGTCTCACTTCTCCTCGGTTCTACCCGCCACGGCCCCATTTTGCGCTTTCGCACTAGGGCTGAGACGGGTAGAGCCGCTCCAAGTCGATACTTTTTTCTGTAACCATTTCAGCGAGGTTCTATAGCGGGCTGAGCCGGGACTATTTCTGAGGTCACCACCCTCCACGCCACTGATTGGTCGGGGGGCGGGGCCGTCATCAAACTACAGGCCCCTGATTGGTCGGGGGGCGGGGCCGTCAAACGTTTGAATCAGGAAGCGGGAGTCAGCGCGAGAGCGACCTGCGGCGATTTTATTATACAGCACAAACGTCTGTTTGGTGATCCAACTCTGAGGTGCAGATGTTCATAAACCTGGTGGCTGACGAGAGAATTAAAAAAGGGATGTAGACGGGCTGTTTTACTCTCAGCCGCTCACGGCTCCAGCTGATTTCTGATCAGCGCCGACATGAACAAAGCGGTTGCGCAATCGAGTACGTCACAGCAGCTTCACCCCAACCTGCCCGGTTCTCCCCTGGCAGTGCGAAAACACACAAGTGGAGCCGTGTCAAGCCGCGCGGAGCCAAGCCGAGCTGAAGTGAGACTAGTGCAAAAGTGCCATTAGCGTCATTTCTGCTTCTTCTTCCTGTATCCAAATTCAAAACAAATGCTGCTTCGCGCAACTTTTCTCTCACCTTCTTGTAAATCTTCTATCCCGGTACTTTCTACCGTCTACAAATGCAGAAATGTTCATATCCTTCATTACATTTATGAAGTGATTAGTCTCCTCCTGGTCTTGGTTTCTCCGTGTTTAGAAGAACTTCCTGGACTCAAAAGACCAGGATTCCTTGCAAACAGAGCATGTGCAGAAAACAAATTCCTGTTCCGTTTGATGGGGATATTCCGTTTACATGACCCAATATTCAGGTTTTACAAGGAGTAACCCAGGGCTCATGTTGGGGTTTTTAAAAACCGGAATATGAGCAAATTCAGGTTATTCAAAGGGGTTATTGGTGTTTACATGGCCGTGCAAATTCAGGTTATTGCTAATATTTGGGTTTTAAAAGGGTAATTGAGTGCATGGAAACGCAGTCACTGTTTCACACCTTGCTACAAATTTTAGTGTGAACATGGTTTTTAAGCTCAAGGCTGGTTATTGACATTAAGGACAGCAACATATCTGACCTTATCTTACAGGTTATTTACTTAAATAAATAACATACTTTGGAAACTGTCCATGAATTTAGTTATTTAAATCCGTTAGTCTCATCTCTTATGTGTTTCCAGTCTACATTAACAGTGGCTGAGTTTACATCCTCAGTCTTAATGACTTTCCTTTTTTAAGCTTTCACTTTAATATTTACACTGATCAACTCAATGTTTATGTTCACTCACTTCTGTCTTTGGCAGAACTTCTTGGCAGGGCAGTTTTTTATAAAAAGGCTTAAAAAACATACATTGTCAGCTAAACAGTGCCAAACAGCAAAATGGACTTTTTGGACTGCAGGAATATTTTTATGTCTGGGTTGTTGGAGAAAGTTTCTTGCGTCTGCAACGTAGAAAATCATTGTAGTTCATAGAACTGCTTTTCCCGTTTTTCATTCCTAAGCTGCATAAGAGTCAGAGCCTCCTTTGCATGAGAGAAATCATCCATGATGCAACTCTGCTGTCAGTGGGTGAAACAATTTAACTGCAGGGTAGTAGCGCAGACAACTCAGGTTCACAGTAAGTGTTTGAATTCATGGCCGTTTAGTGAGTTCAGTGGAGCTGAAGAGGCTAAAAGGAGTGAGCACGGTGCTAGCATTGGCAAGGGGAAAAGCAAACACAAAAAAAGGATATGAAGACATATTGCTTCATGTCTGTTGAATGCATTAATAAAACTTTCTGCACCAAGTCAGCAGTGCTATATTTACGGCTCTTAAATGAGGCCAAAGCTTCATTTAATGCAGGTGAAATGAGAACACTGTTAATGTCATGAAACTCCTTTTTTGTTTTATTTTTTTTAATACTTTTTATTTAGCCAGGATGCTCTCACATGATCTCTTCTTCCAAGATGTACTGGGAATACGGCAGTTTAATATAAAGGAAAGTGGAAAGTAGGAAGAGAAGCAGCACTCCACGGTTTTGGGAACGACTGGAATAATGTCTTATGTCTCTGTGTTTGCAGGCAGGGAACAATCTATTGATTGTGCAGAGTCCTGGGCAGCCGGCTATGGTGCAACAAGTTCAGCTGGTCCAGCCCAAGCCGGAGTCTCAGTTGGTTCAAATCCCCCAGCAAGCCCTGAAGGTGGTGCAGGCTGCGTCTGCCACGCTGCCGACGGTTCCCCAGAGACAACCCACCTCTACGAGTATGAGCATCTCTCCAACTGATCCCTCACCAACACAGGTATCTGTTCTGATGGTGTTTTACTTGAGCTAAGGATCAGCGACTCTGTAGGAGTTCCACCGCCGTATCTGAAAGATTTCACTTTAGGGAGCCAATCCCCTCGTAGCAAGAGGCTGTGGTCTCTGTGGGAGCCTCACATGGAGCCACACGCCCTCATTGACTTCTCAGCAGCAGCAGGACAAAGCTCTTCCTTGTTCTCCAAAACCAACGAGACATAAAGAAGAAAACACATTTGATTTGTCTCCTGAATCAAGTTTTATTCCTGCAATGTTGTGAGTTCTCTTATGGCTCATTTACACTAGTACCTGCTCGGCTTCGCTCTGGTTGGCTCTGCTCTGTTTCGAGGGGTTTCCACCAGGTCCTTTTTTCGTACCTAGTTGGCCGGGGTTCCAACCGAGCTGAGTCAGGCTGAACGAGCAACATCACAAGGCTGAAGGCCACTGATTGGCCAGAGAGTAAAGTCTCTGACGAGTCTTGATAGCAACTCCATATTCAAAACCCAGGTTTTAAATATGGCGGCTGTTCCAAAGTTTACTTTACAGCTAAACTCGGGTAGATGGCAACAAACCTACTCTGTGGTGCAACGAGGTCCACACGTCTCTGTGCCCCGTGGCTGATGCACATCCAGACGGGACTCGTTTAATCCACCTAACCTGGCATGACTCAAGAACCTTCACCTGTCGATCACCAAAACTCCAAAAATAGAGTTGTGGTGGAACTGTTGTAGCAATGCTGCTAAAAACACAGAGGGACAAGTGCCAGAAAGGCCAAGGAGAAATCACAACTGCTAAATTACCACCAGTATGGTTTAATGGGGTTTAGGTCCAAGGGTTGCAACCTGCCCATGGTGTTGTGTTTTTTTCTGCAGGGGAGAAATGAGTCAACAGTAGCTTGAAACTAGCACATGTCCCCGAAACATGGATGCTATGCCAAGAAGCCACCTGAGTATTTTACCATTTTTATCCCCAATGCAGAAATGCTTTGCACTGGTTAGTGGATACTTGGCTGACAAAATATTTCACAGGGGGTACATCACTGAAAAACAGACAGTGTCCTAGAGAGTATCTGTGTGTCCTTCCCCCTGTTTTGTTCACGGGAGCTTTGTGTCCTCCTGTGTTGGGAGGAGTCACAGGGTTCGCAGGGGACAGCAGTTCTCAGGGAAACGCTTGTAACAAGCTGGAGAGCGTGTCACCCCTGGGCTGGTTGCAGCCCGAGACAGCACTGAGGTCACAGTATCGTGCTCCCGTACCTCTGCTGCCATACGTGCACACTTTACCCAACAGCTTGACTGCATCCATGGTCAGTGAAATGGTCAGACTGTAGTTCTGCCAACGTGTGCTGACTGGTAACCAAAACAAAACCATGGTAGGAGAGAAGCACAGATGTAAACTGCTGACGGCAGTTTAGAGAGGGTAGAATGCAAATACTTCATATTTGGGCATTACTTATTCTTTCCTTGGATTTATTGAAACACGTCTGTAAATTAGCACACAAGTCTAATATCAGCTTTAATCTTCTAACTTTCCTTCCATAGATAATATTCAAAACGGCTTCGGGTGAGTGGCAGACGATCCAGCTTCAGGATTCCATCTCTACGACGACGACCACCGCCACGACAGTCGCCCCCACCACCACCATATCCACGCCGGCCGGCCAGAAGAAGACTCAAGCGGCAGGAAAAAAGGAGCGGACCCTGGCCAAAATAGCTCCGGCTGGTGGAATGATTGCGTTCAACCCCTCCCAGCTCTCGTCAGCGGCCCAAGCCGTCCAGACCATCAGCATCAACGGGGTCCAGGTCCAGGGAGTTCCTGTTACCATCACCAACGCAGGCGGTGAGCTGATGGAGGGTCTGTCCATGATTTCTGTTGATTGTTTAGAACAAGAGAAACTTACTATTGATTAACACTTGACACTGGGGGCAGTTGGCACAGATCAATTCAAATAAAAACTACTTTGTAACTAAAACACTGGGAAGTAAAAAAAAAGGATCATGCTGAATTATTAGCAGATCAGAAGATAATATCCACCAGAAGTTTAAGTTTAAGTTTAGAGTTTATTTTACAAATAATTAAAAAAAACACAAATACAGATAATAATCAATCAATTGAAGTTTGTAAAATGGGACTCCCCAGAAGCTACTGTAGCTTATGAATAGGGGCCCAGTCACACAGCAGAACAACTATAAATTACACATATAATACATATACATACTATATATAACCTTATAACCTATATAAGAAAAAAAAAAACAAACCCTGAGACCTCCTCAGATTTCCTAGATACAAATATATTCATATAAAAATAATACATCAGGTATTGGTACATAAAAAAAATAATAAGAGACATAATTTAATAACAATTTTTGTTTTAGTCTTTTTTTTTTTAAATGAGAGAGATCCAGACTCTTTTATAGCAACTATCAATCTCATTCCAAATTTTTGGACCTTTGCAGGTTACACTGAAACTTGTACATTTCAGTTTCCTTAGCTTTCCCTTTAAAAGTTGTTTTCCCCTTGTGGTGTGTTCATGAGTGTTAGGGTTAGGGTTAGGTTCATGTGTTCATGAGTTTTAGGGTTAGGTTCATGTGTTCATGAGTGGGAGCATAAATGGGGATGAGATGACAGAGTCTGTCATTGAGTCTAAACACTACATTGTGGAAAATGTTTCAAAAACTTATATCCATAAAAAAGAGGATCAGAGGGAGCATTAAATTTGCTCCATGATATAACTCGAATCACTTTCTTTTGTAAGATCTGTAATTTGTCAACATAACTTGGATATGTATTACACCATAAAACGAAATTACAATAATTTAAATGAAGCTCAAATAGAGACCAGTACAGAGTTAGGAGAGGCTTCAAGTCTATAAAATAAGCCGACATATTTAGATAATTTCTTTGATAATTCCAGAAGAAACTATGCAGGAAACATAAGGGAGAAAAGGCCCAAATTATTACATGTTTTTAAATGCTTTCACAGCTGCAGGTTGTTCATTACATATTAATATTTATTAATATTGGATTAAATATGTTTTTACAAGAACTTGTCTGTTACATTGCATGTCTCTTTGTTCGGTAGGTCAGCAGCACCTGACGGTGCAGACGATGCAGGGGGGAGGGATACAGATCGCTTCAGCGCAGGGACAGCCGGCCATCCAGGTGGACCAGACTCTTACGCTGGAGCTGCCCAGTCAGCCAGGAGAGAAGAAACGACGCATGGCCTGCACCTGCCCCAACTGTAAAGATGCAGACAAAAGGTGAATGACAAGAGATGGAAAAATATGTGTTGGCAGAATATTTGAGTTTCCTACGAGAGAAAAAAGGCACAGATTTAGAATCAAAGTCTAAGACATACTTTATGGCCTGAAAATGGATATCATGGACTAGGGCTGGGCGATATGGACCAGAAGTCATATCTCCATATTTTCCAGCTGAATGGCGATACTCGATATATATCGATATTTTTTCTGTGACATAATTGGGGTTTCCCCCAAAGCATTATAGCATAGCATCTCTGTTAGCATCTCTGTTAGCTTCCTTTTTTTCTGAGGCAAAACCCTTAAAAAAACAGTCAGTTTTAATACAAAGCCTCGTGCCAAATGTCACACAGATTCCTTTATTAACAGAGGTCTGCACAATATCAAAATGTATAAAACAAATGAAATAAAAATAAACTGCCTGCATATATAGAATAAAAATGCTTCTTGAATAAAATAAAACAAATATCCCTTTCCTGCATAACAATTAAATTAAAATACACTGTGCAATTAATACAATGTAGACAGTAACAGGCAGACTTTTCCACTGAGGTTGACAGTTGTGCAAATAACAAAACATTTGTGCAAATCTCAAATAAAACATTCAAGTCAATTTGTCACAAAATAAGCTATATCAAATTTTTTCTTTTTTTTTTTAATCGATATAAACGATATTGTCTCGTACCATATCGCGTTTGAAAATATATCGATATATATTAAAATCTCGATATATCGCCCAGCCCTATCATGGACAAAGAATCTCAGATAAAGTGACATGTACAGAGATTTCTTCTAACATGAACTTTGAATGCAAAGCTAATTGTTATTTGCAATGTTTGCAATAATTCATCAGCTTAAACAAACCTACTGTTTCTGTCTCTGCTGAAATCATTGCTAAAGGCTATAATCTTCAATGCTCAGCTTGACCCTGGAAACTCTGCGTCACAGAGTGTGTTTGTGTGCTCTTACTTTGTAGGCCTGGGGAGGTGGGGAAAAGGAAACACATCTGCCACGTCCCCGGCTGCGAGAAAACGTTCAGGAAAACGTCGCTGCTCAGAGCTCACGTCCGGTTGCACACCGGGGAGAGGCCCTTTGTCTGCAACTGGGTTTTCTGTGGGAAACGCTTCACACGCAGCGACGAGCTGCAGAGGCATGCAAGGACGCACACAGGTGCTGCAGTTTTCTAAACACATGTATACACAGACAGAGAATCACAGGTGCAGTGAGGGAGAGGGGAACCCGCTGCTGGAGAGGCCGGTGTGGAAGACGGTGGGAGCTGCTGATACATGTCACATGGACACAGTCATGTTTGTGATTTGACAGATATAACAAGACAAGAAAATGTAAAATATGTTGTTTTTCACGCCGTTTATGAAAGTTTTGCCAGTTCACTAACAGCATGTAATGAATAGTGAGTTCCAAAATAAAAAGAGCAACACTTTTATCCTAACATGTAAATACACTTTCTTGCCCAAATCATTTCACAGTGCTGCTCTTCCAGGGTGTGGAAGTGCTATTGCTAGGGGTGTAACGATACACTAATCTCACGATACGGTACAATACTCGATATTGAGGTCACGATAACGATACGATATTATAGCAGTATTTTTTTAACAACCTTGAATGAGGAACATATGACTGGAAAAAATAGTCTTTTATTTGAAAGACACAAAATACAAAACAATACTGTACGTTTTCCCTATTGTTACAGGTTGTAATGTTTTATAACTGTTTAAGTTTTAAAGAGAAAGCCAGGCCAACCATTTTCCACAAACTACAACTAAAATTAAATAAATACATCAAAGTAAATAAATACATACAATTTTACATCATAAAAAGATTGATTCATGCTCACCTTATAAGTGTAAGAGGAGATTTATTTTTGTTAAGAAGGTTATTTAGGTAATTCAGGGTTCATTATTTTATAAATATATTCTTTCTATTCTGATGTAAATCAGGGACTATAATGACACTAGTCAGTTTATCTGTAGTGATTAGTCTGTTTTAGATTGGGCGGAGTGATACGCCACAGTACGGCACTAGGTGCTGTGTTGATGTTCTAAAATCCTACACTGTTGACGGACATTAAAGTACACTGGAACTCAGCAGAAGTTTCCCCGTGTTTATCCTACTCACCACCCCAAAAAGGTTTAATTTAATAAGGTAAGGCTTAACTCTACACCAGCCTTACATCAGTAAAAGTTCAGAGCTCAAAACGGGGCCGCAAAACGGTACTAGTTTCTTCTGAGCGGAGGAAGATTTTGGTACGCGGGTCGAGGCGCGGTCGGATGGTCGTAACTAGTCAACACAATGGATTAATATTAATAACCCAATATCGCGATACACTTTGTCACCTCCACGACACGTTTCGTGACGTTTTTGTATCGCAAAATTTCGTGGCACGATATATTGTTACACCCCTAGCTATCGCATACTTTTACTTTTACTTTGATTGAGTTGTTGTTGACATGTCATCTTATTAACACCATATGATGCAGCTGCTGACATCATGATGACGGAGAACAAATGTTTTGCTACAACGATAACTGGTAGTTTTGGTCTTTCTGAGAGAAATCAAAGGAGGGATTGTTCTGAGATCAGGAAGCTCATGAGCAGCATGTTAAAGGAAGAACATCTCCCAGCAGCTCCGTGTTCCTGTGACTACAGTTGCAGAGTTCATTCAGAAGTTTAGGGTCAGCAGGACTGTAGCCAGCTTCCCTGTGGACACCAGAGGAACATTGATGACAAATGGAAGAGACAGATAATATGAATGGTAATCAAAGAGCCCACAAGAACTCTGGAAGAGAGTCAAGGTGAATTCCAAGGTCAATGCACATCAGTGTCAGGTCGAGCCGTCCGTCACCGTTTGAGCAGAAGTTGATGACTGTTGAAAGCAAATGAAAACGCAAGACTGGAGTCTGTCAGAATGCATATTGACAAGCCGGGAAACTTCAAGGAGACTGTCCTTTAGACAGATGAGATGAAACCAGAGCTGTTTGGCAGGTTACATCAGCTCTGTGTTCAGACACAGAATGAAGCATTCAAAGACAAGAACAATGTCATGACTGTGAGACATGGAGGGGGTTCTGTTGTGTTCTGAGGCTTCTTAGCTGCGTCTGGTACACGGTCTCCTCAATCTGCGGAGGATACAGTGACATTTCAAGGCTAGCACCACTTTGTGGAGCAAAGGTGTCAGAAAACTTGCCAAGAATGACTAAGGTCAAATTTTTGGGGAAATCAGAAGTGTGTGTCTATGAGCCCTGACCTAAATCTTATTGAACATCTGTGGAAAGAGCTGGAACATGAAGTCTGGAGAGGAAAGCCTTTGTGGAACAATTTGTTAATGAGATTTGGGACAAAATGCCTGTACAGGTGCAGGAATCTCCTCGAGAGTTACAAAAATCACTCGGTTGCCGCAGAACTGAAGGTCTAAGTTAAAAGTATTGCAGGCCGTCCAGTTTTAAATGATACCCTCTGTTTTTTTAAAGAGGGTGTCTAAAACTTGGCTGGCTGCCGTTCAGGCTCAAAAACTGCAATTCAGCGATAGCTTTGTGCTAAGAGAGGACGGGAGCAGGCGTCAAAGTTACCTTGGGCGGTTTTTGCTGATAGTAGAGACAGTAGACCGGCCGACACTGAGCTAATATTCCTTCAAATGAAAATGACACTGATATTACAACTTGAAAAGTGAAATTGCTTGATAGCGCAGGCACAATTTTCTTAATGAAGATGCACCCGGTTGGAAATCAAAAGCATTACTCACACCTTTTCTTCTGTCATTGTTCCTACAGGAGACAAGCGCTTTGAGTGCAGCCAGTGTCAGAAGCGCTTCATGAGGAGCGACCACCTTACGAAGCATTACAAGACTCACATAAACACCAAGAACTTGTGAGCGGACTTGAATGTGTTTTTACTCTGGCGGGCTGTGAGGATTGTTCTGGAGGAAGGAGGTTCGGTTCTGATCACACAGGGAGATGCTCCACATCAAGCCCTCATGTTCGCTGTCACTCCTGCAGGATGTGCCTGTGTGAGCTAGAGAGAAATCCTTCCACACAAACTTCAGACTGATCCAGAAAGGTCAATAATAATGTTTTATTTTGCTTTTTTTCTTTTTCCTTTCCCTTTAATTCTCCTGTCCGAGTAAACGCCAGAACCAGCACCAGCTGAATTTGTACGATAAGAAGGTGTAATTTGAGATGATGATGATGCTCGAGTCTTCTTGCTTATTTATTAACTTCTATGAAGGACACAAAGTTAATCCGACACCAGAGCCTGAGATTCCAGGATCTGTGTGACAGTTTCCAGCTCCTTTGGGTTTTTGCAACCAAAACTTTTTTCTTTTTTTCTTCTTCCATTTGTTTGGTTTTTGGAATATTTGTAGCGGCCTGAGACTGCCAAGCACCAAAAAAGGATTTATGGTCGGAAATGTTGTTTTAGAGTTACTGGTGAATTAAATCCTAAACTTATCCTTTGGAAAAAGTTTAGATGGTTATATCTGACATTTTTAAACTAATGTTATCATAAATAATGATAACTATAATAAGCGATTTATCCAGTGTTTCCCTGCATAGCTACACTAGAGTTGGACTAAATGAGGCTCAGAGTAAAAACACAGGATACAAAATCAAAGCAAAAATCACTTTCAAAGACGCAAGAGTTGGTTTTGTTCACATTAGTGAGGCTCACGTTAGTCCGTCCAGAGAGGCAGGACAGAGTAGCAGTAAGTCGGGGTCAGAGAGGGATAAATACGGACTATAGGGCCCACACTCACTGTGCCTTACACGTTGATACTGGAAGTTTCACATATTTCAAGATAAGAATATTTATTGGGTAACATAGAAAGGATGCTAGTGGAAATACCAGGCCAACAGTTTGAGCTACCCTTCCAAATGTTACAGGTGATGCAGTGGTACACTTGATCATCATTTTACTGCGAACGCAAATGAAAACATGTATTTCTGAAGTTCAAAAGCAGAAATGAAACTGAAAAGTTCCAAATGAAATTTCGTCAACACTTTTCTAACTTAAGAGTAGGAGCGTATCAGGTTGTTTTTTTTCTCCAAAGCCTGTCTCATCAGCAAGTCACATTTGATATGTGAGTGATTTGTCCTGTACTTTACTCATAAGCTGTTTGATCAGATTGATGAGCAACATGTAAGTACCCTAAACACACCTTTAGAGAAACACTGCAATGAATTCTGACCGGCTCCTTCATTCACTGTGTTTTTGAGACACTTGAGGGGGATTTGGCGGTCAGGTTAGAACGTGTTAAGTCCTAATGTGTTAAAACACATTCAAATATTAGTGATCAGACCTGGCCGCTACATAACTGGTTATCCATCTTGGATACCACAGAAGGTACAGAGTGTCTTGGGCTAGGCGTCAGATTTCAATACTCGTTTGGTACTGAAACGTCATTCTTTGACTTCTCATTCTCTTTCAAGTCATCATTCATTTAAACTCTCTTTAGACTGTATTCCACATGTTGTTAAATGCCTGCTTGGTCGTCGTCAGCTCAATGAAACACCACCATAACTGCTGCTTCTTCAAGAAATAAATTATTTGAAATTTTGTCCTGATGTATATTTAAAAGAATATACTTCCCTGAGTAAAGAATCCAAGAAGTGCAAACGTTGCTCGTCGTGTCCTCGGAAATAGGATGAACAAGATTCCAGGGTTCCAGTTTCACTCTGCTTCACTTACAGTATCATTTTGATCTAGTGATTTATAGCCTATGCATTGTTGTATATATGATTGGATTTTTAATTATTGGGCCTGATTTGACAATCATGTCACATGATGTAAAAAAAAAACCTAAAAAACAAAATGCTTCCTCAACTTTCTTAGTCATATTTTTCAGCTACAGTATATGATTTGTGTCGATATATACAGGCGACTGGCATCGGTTGTACTGTACAGGATTCATAAGAGAAATCCTACTATTCCTAACCTTTTTAATAGTGCACATGTGTACCGTGTTTTACCACCAGTTCATCAGTCTGTTTCAAGTGTGACGTTGAGAGTTCGTCTTCTTCAAACAGATTTAACTCGATTGAGAAGCTGATGGGTCAAATGAGTTTTGGAGCTTGGAGATTGATGGCTGAGGTGTTTTAATTACACATTTTTATGTAAATTAAAAAAAAACTTTGTCAAACTAGATTTTTATTTGTAAAGCACTCGGAGCAAGATTTCATTGAAGTTCTTCACAGAGGTGCAGATGTAAAGTTTAGGTGGCCAATATTTGGTTTGTTTTATTTCATTTCCTTTTTTTTTTCTTTAAACATGTGTCCAAACACGTGAAATGCTATTGGGATGGCGAGACGGACCCATATTTATGCTTTTCATGTTTTAAATATGTAAATATAGTGTGTGTCCTCGGACACGGTATATGTAGGATATTAAAGAAAATCAAAGTGAAGCTGCATCGCTGTCCCGTTGGCGCAGCCGGCCGGGAAGGAAAGGACTTTGTACAGTTTGTAAGGATTCAAATATAATGTGACGTTGTATAGCTTCATTCCTGCTTTGTATAAGGTGTCTAGATCTTTTTTCTGTTGAATGAAAGATGCCTTAGACAGCTGGGCCCAGTATTTAACTTTGCTTTTCTAATTATGCTTAACATTTGTAAAAAACATATTTTCAAATTTTAACTTATGTTACATGATAATGTCTTTGAGCACTGATTAAAAAAAGCCAGGTTCCAAAATTTGTAAAATGAATGCTGATTGAAATTAAATATTTGTTGTTTTTTCAGTTTTTTTTGTTTTGTTTTGTTTTTTATCCCAAATTAAGGAACTACTGGTGCCTGGTTTCTGTGAATTCAAAAGCTGTCCTTCTCCTAGCATATATGTAACACACTTGTGCTTATCAGGAGGAAAACAGACAACCAGCAATTACATTCATGAATTATATGAAGGTGCTACAACATAGTTTGCTCCTTTTCTACAATCACATCTACAATAAAAGGCTCAACCATTACAATTGTTCCTGCATTTGTTCTTACTGCGGTTTCATGTTTCAAAACTGCCTTAAATGAAGTTAATAGTGGGAGTGACAAAAAAAAACAACCTGTTTGATGCTTAATTAAATTGCAGTTTGCATCTTAAAACCATATAAATCTACTTTATAACATTCAGATTTTTACAGTCAAGTTGCATACAAATATATTACCAAATAAACTATATATATAAGATATGCACTGTAAATGCACATTTTTCATCCATCCCTACATACAAGAATACCCACTTGAGCCCAACGTCTGCAGTTGTTTGTCTAATCTTCAGAAAGAGAATGCTGGGCTGCAGACCAGACCACATGTTTCATGAAATGTTTGCCTTGTTAAATAGATGTGATTTCAAGACCTCCCATATAAAGAAACTGGTGTTTCTTTAATGAAATTATTTGTGCATACAGGACTGTCAGAAAATTAGAATATTGTGATAAAGTTCTGTATTTTCTCTAATGCAATTAAAAAAACAAAAATGTCATACATTCTGGATTCATTACAAATCAACTGAAATATTGCAAGCCTTATTATTTTAATATTGATGATTATGGTTTATTGTTTAAGATTAAGATTCCCAGAATATTAAAATTTTTTGAGATAGGATATTTGAGTTTTCTTAAACTGTAAGCCATGATCAGCAATATTAAAATAATAAAAGGCTTGCAATATTTCAGTTGATTTGTAATGAATCCAGAATGTATGACATTTTTGTTTTTGTAATTGCATTACAGAAAATCACAATATTCTAATTTTCTGAAACAGTCCTGTATGGTGAAACCCTCCCGTCCTGACTGGATAACGGAGGTGCTGCTCACGTCCCTTTGACCAGAAGGGGGCGCTATGGAGTTCACCCAAGACTCTTATTGAAGTCCTTCA
This sequence comes from Cololabis saira, assembly GCF_033807715.1. NCBI lineage: Eukaryota > Metazoa > Chordata > Actinopteri > Beloniformes > Belonidae > Cololabis > Cololabis saira. The sequence goes on from NC_084587.1 coordinate 54,819,904, forward strand.
ATCAAAAGTTACAATCACCATCATTACTGCCAGAGTAAGTTCTGGTTGTATTTGTTCAATCTACTTGTCTGATGTGAAATCTGTAATTTCCTGTTGCTACCCGGTGGTGCTAAAACTGTCACTGAGTATTGTACTGAGCTCAGATTACAATCTTATGTCAGTTTTGGACCAGTGGCGTAGCCAGATGTTCCCAACATCGGTCTTAAACCCAGTGTTAAAAAAGGTGAGATTAACCCTTAACACATTTAATAAATCTAACTCTGCAGTGAATTACTTTGGCTGCTGTAGATGAATTACAGGAATATTTCAGATTGTTGCTTTCAAGTGGTGATTAATCAGGTCCATCATATGGTCATTCTTTTCTATTTATCTATTAGAATAATGACTAATAGGATTATAAACTAGTCTAAAAGAAAATATATCTGCGTGTATAAAGACACCAAACCTTACAAAGGGATCTGTAGTATTTGTAGGATAAAGTGACACTTCAGTGATTGTTTTGAAAGGAAACTATATTTTTCTATAGTTGCCTGGAGACAGCTTTAGCCGACTATAAGTTTCCGTTCTTTTGCCTATTTTACTATAAGATTCAGATTCTTTTGTTATAAGGGAAGTCCGAACAGCTGTTCTTACAGTCATCCCAGAGCAACCTCCACTTCATCGGTCGAAACTGAAACAGAGTCACAACATTTGACTAGTTCAGCAAACCTCTGTGAATGTCTTTATCTAGCTTTACTTGCTCACTCAACTGGAATTTGAACCTTAGATTCATAGATCTTTAATGTTTTCTTCTTAAAGTGGATAGGATGACATTGTCACAGACCTCCAGGGTTTTAACAACAGCCCACCCATCACTGAGCAGTTTTACAAGAGGGGGTCACCAAACAGGTTCTTGTCATCATGTGTCAGCTTCTATTTCTGCCAAAAAATATCTTCACATCCTCACTGTCATGTCCACTGGTCCTCAAGACATCTGTCCATGATTATGTAAGTTTCAACAGTTGCAACGAACCTCTTTTAACAGCTACATTGTCAACCAGACAGAGCGTTTGGCCATCTGCTCAACTTTGTTCTATACGTTTGGTGTCTTGTGTCACTCTGTCGTGGTGCTGGTGTCATTAGACAGCGTGGATCAGCTGCGTCATTATAATGTGCTATCCTTGAGTGTCTTTCTAGGATTTACTTGCATATAAAGCCCAAAACGGCTTAGCTCCGCATTATTTACAAAATTTGATAGTGCCTTATGTTCCTGGCAGAGCTCTCCGCTCCCAGAGTGCAGGTTTACTCGTAGTTCCTAGAGTATCTAAATGTAGATTTGGAGGGCGGGCGTTCTGCTATCAGGCACCATTACTATGGAACCAACTTCCAATCTGGGTTAAGGAGGCTGACACCACCTCCACCTTTAAAACTAAACTTAAAACCTTTCTGTTTAGTAAAGCCTATAGTTAGTGTTTAGTAAACCTCTAGCTGGTGTTGGTAAATCTCTAGGTAGTGTAAACTCTAGTGTGTTAGAGTCAGTAGTCATAGTTGCAGCTATAGAAAAAGACTATAATAGTTAGTCTCAAATATAGCTTCGTGGTAGATATGCTGCTATAGGCTTATGCTGCAGGGGGGACCGACATGATCCACTGGGGAGTGCCTCTCACCCTTCTTCTCCTCTCCTTTTCCCTGCCTCTCTTCTCCATTACCATATTTATTATAAATATCTCATAGCTATCATTTCTGTCCATCGTTCCTGTAGTTTCTTGTGCCGGCCCCCCTTTTTTCTCTTTTGTGTATGTTTGCAGGCCGGAGCCTCAGGAGCTGCGTTCTGGCCTGCAGTCCCGGAGCCCCCCCCCCCCCCCCCCCTGGTCGTCCCTTTGCTGCTTCCACCTGCCTGCGTCACCCCCTCCCAATATAATAATTGCTCGGGGGTTTATGTTTATGTTTATGTATGCCATTCTTGGCTGTTTTTAGTTATGCGTTTTGTGTCATTATCCTGTTGGAGGTCACATGACCTGCGGCCAGAGCCGGATTAATGGAGAGGCAGAGTAGGCACGTGCCTAGGGCCCGACAGGGGGGGGGCCCAGACAGAGGGGGAAAAAAAAAAAAAAAAAAAAAATTTTTTTTTTTTTTTTTTTTTTTTTTTGTCTGCACACATATTAATGGTTGATAACATGCCGGTAAAAACCTAAGGCATATATATATGTGCATTATTACTATATTTAGTATACATACATATATATATACGCATACATACGCACAGGGCCGCCGCAAGGGATATGCGAACCGTGCGACCGCACGGGGCCTGGCGCCCCAAGGGGCCTGGCGCCCCAAGGGGCCTGGCGCTATGGGCCGTTTTTTTTTCCCCTATTTTTTTTTTTTTTCTTTATAAATATCAACAGTCACGTTCCATTACATACCTAAATATGTACTAGTCTGTGCATATCAATAAATATATGTGCAATGATGACGCGTGTCTGTTGTTCAATCCAATGATCAGACCAAGCGCAGACACAAGCTGCTCTGATCCAGACGGGTGGAGGTGGAACAAACTGTCACACAATGTCGAGAAAACGAGACAGATTCAGGAAATTTCCATCAGGGGATGAAAAAAGAAAAAAACTAAAGACAATGGAAGAGTTTAATGCCTCTCTGAAAGGCACGTTTGATAAATTTGTTACAAAAATCACCGATCCGCTCGGGTCTCAAGCAGCCGTGGGGCCCCGCGTCGAGGTAAGCCCAGATGATGATGAGGCAGGGGAAGGTATCCAGTATTTTGCTAATTGGAGAGTTAAAATTGCGCATAGAGACACCAGATCCGACCCGAAAAACCCAAAAATTTCGCGCGCGCTCGCTACGCTCACGCGCGAGGGCCACCCTGGCTATTTCACACAGGGCCTCGCAAATCTCTCTAACGGCTCTGCATACGCATACACATACATACATATACACATACAGACATACATACTACAGCACACTTTGTCTTACTGCAAATTGTATTTGTCTTTGTAGATTTGACTTCTTATTTAACTATTCAATTTAATCAACACATTTAATTAAGATTTTCTGCAAAATGCTCACAATCGATAAGATAAGGATAATTTAATAGCATTTAATAGAGCATTGTAATAACGTATAAATAATAAAAATCTAAAAATAGTCTGATAGACTGTTTAATATACAACACATGACTTATTTTGGAATACAAAGAACCAACTTGACTATGACTTTGCTATGTAAAATGTGAATTAAGTTTTATTAGTAACTTTGGTAAGTTTAAGATTTCATAAATAACATCGATGGAGGGGGGCCCGAAAATCACAGTCTGCCTAGTGTAGTCCATTTATTTAATCCGGCTCTGCCTGCGGCCTGCTTTCTGACGCTGGGCAGCACATTTAGCTCCAGGATGTCTTGAATGTCTTCACACCTGCACAGATTCCAGACACCTTTTTCCCAGATGCAGCTACACTACTACTGAGCATAACTGAGCCTTCTCCATGCTTCTCAACAGGTACAGTGTTTTTTTATTAAATGCTTTGTTTTTGCATTTGAACATATAGATGATGTGGCTTGATTAAATGTTCCAGTTTTGTCTCATCTCTCTAAAGGACATTCTTCCACTTGAAGCTTTTATGGCTTGTCAATATGCATTTTGATAAATACCAATTTGGCTTTTTAATTATGCAGGAGTGGCATCGTTCTCAGCCGTCCACTCTGGCTCAGTGATGGATGGTGGATCTGACACCGATGTGCACTGACCTCAGATTTGACCTGGAATTTCTTTGCAGTTGTGCTGGTATCTGGTTACCATTCATATTGTTTGTTTCTTCAATTTGTTGTTCATTGTGGTGAGCACATACGACTACTACTATTATTACTAATGATAATAATGAAAAAGCTCACCTGAAGCGACCATAAGCAGGAATCTTTTTTTTATTTTTATTCTGCCTGATGCTTTTTTGAATTTTGATAATTAACCTTTTTTTTTACAAACTTTATTGAAAAACTGCAGACATACAGACATTCATTTTGTATGTAAAGTAACATGTTTCTCAGTGTAGATATTTACAATTGGATAATACAAATATAAAAAAATAACAAAACATATAAAATTAAAATAAAATAAGGCACAAAATATCTGCTTATTCTGGAGTTACTGAAAGTAAGCTATTAAAATACAGCAGTGTTCGTTCACTTTTCCTTATTTGGCAGTAGCTCTAAAGTGTTTATATAAAAGTTTAATTACACTGTAAATACATCAAAGTTTGGAAGGGACTTGGAGAACTTCATCTTATGAATATGAAATCTACCCATCAGAAGCATAAGATTTGTTCTAAAGCATATTGGTTTGTCATCACATTCAAATTTGGAGATAATATCTTTGGGTGTGATTGTGATGGACTGTCCAGTTTTATCACAGATACATTTTTCCATGTCCCTCCAAAATACAGTTGACGATGGGCAAACACAAAACAAATTCATCCACTTCAGCAAACCTAGAAATGAACTTGTTACAAGGAAAAATACAATGCAACATTTTTAATTGAACCTCTCTAATTTTATTTGAAATATAAAATTGAGAGGGACACAGCCATGTCCTACGCCAGTTTATACTGACCAACTGTGAATCCCCAAAAAAACTTCCCTCTGGGCGGAATCTTATTATGTCTCTGTAATGATTTCCTTATATGTTTGTTTGTACATTTTCTGTCTTTTATGTCAATCCCTTTGACCTTTAAAGAAGGTTTCTGAACATTAACGTTATAATAACTTATGTGACATCTCATTCCATTAATCTAATTATACCAATGGGAATAGCCCTTACAATGGAAACAAACCTTTTGTATTTGCCTGGAAAGGTTTTAGCTTTTAAGAAGTCTTCATAACTATAAAGATTTACATTATCGTCAAAAAAAGCCACCAAAAAGATTATGTCCCTCTCAATCCAGCTCTCTTTATATACAAGTCTGTTGTTTATAGTAATATGCCCATTTTTATCCAAATCTTTTGATCGAAATCCACTGGTGTTATTAATTGGAAAAACACCAGAAGAAATCAAGAGGAAAGATACTCACTTGTTTTTAGTTTTAAGACTAGCATTAATGAAACAAATTACAATAAATTGGTTAAAGGATGATAATTTAATTAATTCTAAATGGAAGGATCTTGTAAATGACATATATGGAATGGAAAAAATATAAATGAGGCTTAGAAATCAAGTTTATATTTTTGAAGAAAGATGGGAAAAATGGGTGAGGTAACAACAAACAATATCTCTAATGACCCATAACATGATTTTGTGTATGTTTTGTCTTCGAATATGTCTATACTTCTGTCCATGTAGTGTATATAAGGAATCCTCTGAATGAAATCTTATATGTATTGACAAAATGGTATATATGTATAATGTTTTTAATTTTGTTTGATGGTTTTTTGTGTGTGTGTGTGTGTGTGTGTGTGTGTGTGTGTGTGTGTGTGTGTGTGTGTGTGTGTGTGTGTGTGTTTTGTTGTTTATTTTATTCTGTTGTGCAAAAAAAAGAAAAAAAAAGTAATATGCCCATTGTTCCAGAGTATTTCTGTGTGTGGATATACAGGACTGTCTCAGGAAATTAGAATATTGTGATTTTCTGTAATACAATTACAAAAACAAAAATGTCATACATTCTGGATTCATTACAAATCAACTGAAATATTGCAAGCCTTTTATTATTTTAATATTGCTGATCATGGCTTACAGCTTAAGAAAACTCAAATATCCTATCTCAAAAAATTTGAATATTCCGGGAATCTTAATCTTAAACTGTAAGCCATAATCAGCAATATTAAAATATTAAAAGGCTTGCAATATTTCAGTTGATTTGTAATGAATCCAGAATATATGACATTTTTGTTTTTTAATTGCATTACAGAAAATAAAGAACTTTATCACAATATTCTAAATTTCTGAGACAGTCCTGTAACATTATTTCCAGGAGAGTAACGAGTATTTCTGTGTGTGGATATAACATCATTTCCAGGAGAGTAACCACAAGCAGGAGGCTTTTATTTTGAAAAGGTCGCGGTTGCGTCATCAGTAGCTGCTCGTGTGTCCTGCTCGCGAATGGAAGCCGGTAACATTTAAAGGTGGTTTTCCTTTATTCCTTCATATCGGGACTGTCATTAAGTTTTATTTTGTACGTGCTTGTCCTGTTTGGGTTTGATTGTATTTTTTCCATCAGAAGTCAGGGATAAACAGGTTAAACAGGGAGGTTGAGCTGAGCATTAGCTAGCCTGGTTTGTTTACATTCGTGCTGTCATCGTCTCCACTAACTCTGGACACATTTCCCTCTGTAACATTCAGAGCTTAATGTGCTGCAGGAAAAGTTTGATGCTGCTTGAAAAGAAACAACAACACTTGGATGGATCAGCTGCAAAACAGCAGACTGAATGTAATTGGAGGTTTAATTAAAAAGACACAGTTTTTTCCAGAGCTCTATTGTGTCATTGTGCCAAGATTCAACCAGAGGTGTCTTCAGTATTCAATTCAATTCAATTCAATTTTATTTATATAGCGTCTAATACAACAGAGTTGTCTCTAGACGCTTTCCAGAGACCCATACCCAGAACATAAACCCCCGAGCAATTATTACATAAACAATGGCAGGTAAAAACTCCCCTAGTGGGAGAAAAACCAAACAGTGGCAAGGAAAATTCCCTTTCATTACTCAGGTAGAAGTATAATACTAGAGTTTAAAAATACTACTGTAGAAGTTGAAGTATCAACTCAAGTTTTTTACTCAAGTAAAAGTATAAAAGTACTGCTGCAAAACTACTTAAAGTATAAAAGTAAAAGTAATGTAAGTGGGAAAAAAGCCATGAAAATGAATGTATCTTAGTATAATGCAAATATATTAAAGAACCATATATGTGTACTATTGAGCATTAACATGTGTTTCAGAGAGCAGGAGATATGATGACTAGTTGTCTATAAGTATTGTAATGGTGCAAAAAGTCAAACTTCATGTTCATGTTATCATTTATCCTAACCTTTATTGGAATGTACATCCAAGTTTAGTTGCAGGAATCTGAGGGAACGGATGTAAGAACAAAACTGGACAAGAACATCTGAAACAACCACAACCAAATTCACTCTATCCGGATGGAGCAATTTAACTGGATAGTTTTTATTAAAGGCCGAAATGAAATAAAATGTAAGGAGTAAAAAGTACAGATAATTGTGTGAAAATGTAAGGAGTAAAAGTAAAAAGTCGTCTGAAAAATAATTACTCCAGTGAAGTATAGATAACCAAAATTTCTACTTAAGTAAGGTAACGTATTAATTAATAACGTATTTATTAAAATAATAAAAGGCTTGCAATATTTTAGTTGATTTGTAATGAATCCAGAATGTATGACATTTTTGTTTTTTTAATTGCTTTACAGAAAATAAAGAACTTTATCACAATATTCTAATTTTCTGAGACAGTCCTGTACATTGCTGCAAAATTAATTGCCCTATTGGGGACAAATAAAGTTATTGATTGATTGATAACTTTTTTGTGTGTGTAGATATTTTCTAACATGACAGCAGTAAAGCAGTGAGAGGGATGAGTGAGTCCCGGCTGGCCCAGCTCGTCTCCGGGCTGTGCCACAGCGACCAGGAGAATCCCTTCCCCCTGTGGACCGATGGCCAGGTCGGCTCCTGCTTCAACCAGCTGGTCCTGGGGGCCGCGCCGCACGCTGGGGTGGCCGTGTTCAGTGCTTACTACCTGGGAACGGCAAGGTTCGTAACGGCATACTGGACATTTATCAGCAACAAAGGATGTGATAGTTTAATGTCATGAATTGTACAATTCAGTGACATCAGAGCAAGTGTTTATAATGTAAATATGCAGATTATTATTGCTGAAAGTGTTTGTTTATTTGTTTATTAAAAAGGATCCCCACTAGTCTTCACCATGGGAAGACTATTCTTCCTGGGGTCCACACATAGACATACAAAAGATGACAATAATCCAACTCAAAAGGGGGAAAAACATTCACTACAACTCCTGAAATAATAAATTGAACCAAAAATAAAAGATTAAGTAAACAACCATCCACATCTTAAAGGAGCATGAGGCTTCTTTTAAGAAATGAGACTCTCTAGCGCCACCCTTCAACACGACGGCCGTCAGGGGTACTGCAGCCAACAGTGAAGCCGGCACGGGAGAACGGGGAGAACGTGCATGCAGCGTCATGTGACGTCACATCCGCCGCCCAGCGCGGGAAATTCGGGCCCGGAATTGCAGCACATTTTGCAGCACACAGCCTGTTCAAGGCAACGGAGAGATACACTAGAGGGCTCATTCTTTTTGGTTTGGAACGCTTCATCTGACATTATTGCTAGAAAACTTAAAACGTATACACATTTTTTTCATAAATCCTGCCTCAAGCTCCTTTAAGTAGCAATATTTGCTACTATCACCAGATCTGTTCCAATGTTGAGCAAAATAGTTTGCAACGACTTTATAATATACCCATACCTCTATTTATAGTATATATTACATGTCATAATATACTCATACATTATAATATACTCACTTCTAAACTATATATACACACATAGCCTACAGTGATTTAGAATATATTCACTATTACATTTATATTAAATATATAATATTTATAATATACATACAATTTGCACAATAATCACAATATATACCTATGACTTCCTGCTGAAAGTGTTGCATGAGAAAATAGGTTGCCATCGCAGTTGTTTGTCTGTTTGTGTGTGTTTTTAAAAATCTGAATTATTAATAAAAAGTAACTTGAATGTACTGGTTTCTGCTTCCAGAGGTGGTCCTGTCCTGACTCCTGTCCCGTGTGGCTGGCTGCTCCGGCTGGCGTCAGCCCTGCTGGCTGCCCTGCTCTTCATCACAGACCTCAGCGTGGTGGCTGTGCTCCAGGACGGGGACATGTACCTGCACATCCTGACCGACAGCTGTGCAGTCCTGGCATGGCTGCTCCACTTCAGTGCCCTACGGGGACTTCTGCGGACTTCTCTTGGGAGAACCCGAGGACCGCCGGGACTGTTTGTCACAATTCTTCTGTTAGTCCCCAACCTCGTCATCACCCTGATGATTTACTGTCACAACCAGGAATATTTAAGCCCCGCCGAGCCTCTTAAACTGGCTCGGTTTGCACTTGCCTCAGCCAGGACGCTACTTTTTGTAGTTTATTTCTTTTCATTTGCCTTTCCCTGCATCAGTGAAGCTAGATCTACATTGGATATTAATTCTGTGGATGAATCCTTACTCATCCCAGAGAACAGTCAGCCGGACACGGGTGACATGGTGGCTGAAGACGGAAGCGGCTGCCTCTCTCGACTCTTCTACCTGTGGCTGAACCCTTTACTCCTGCGGGGCCAGCGGGGGGAACTGGAAAGAGCAGCTGATGTGTACCACCTTCCCCGAAAACTCCGGACTAATGTGGTTTACCGATACTTTCACCAGTGTTGGGAAGCCTGCAGACAAAGGGAAAGCGTCGATGTGCGTCAGGCTCAGTGGCCCAAACCGGTCGGCCGGAATCTCCTGAAAGGAACCTGGAGTTCCCAGTACAACGAGGAGGTGCTGGAGCTGGAGGGGGATGTGGGATTACTGAGGGTGCTGCACAAGGCCTTTGGGTTGCGCTACTACAGCCTTGGTGTGCTGAAGCTGCTGGTGAATGTGTCTAGGTTTGCAGGGCCGCTGCTGCTCAGCAGTCTGGTGAACTTCATGGAGGAGGAGGGGGCTCCGGTCAGCCGGGGGGCCTGGTGCGTGCTGGGTCTCTTCGCAGCCACGCTCCTCAGTTCTTTTCTCCAGAACATTTTTACCTTTGAGGTCTGTAAGGTGGCACTGTCGGCACGTGCAGCTCTGGTCACGGCCATCTACGGCAAAGCCCTGCGGGTCAGCGGCTGCAGCGTGGCCGGCTCCACTTTAGGAGAGCTGGTGAACTTGATGAGCGCGGACACCGACCGCGTGGTCAACTTCTTAAACAGTTTCCACGAGCTCTGGAGTCTGCCCTTCAGCTTCTCCATCGCCCTCTACCTGCTGTATCTGCAGGTGGGCGTAGCTTTCCTGGGAGGACTCGGGGTGGCGTTGGTGCTGGTGCCGTTCAACAAGTTCCTCGCCTCCCGGATCCTCAGCAATAATACACACATGCTGAAGCACAAAGATAACCGTGTTAAGGTGAGATATGGATATTTATCCATGCATGCATGCATCCATCCATCCATCCATCCATCCATCCATCCATCCATCCATCCATCCATCCATCCAGGACTGTCTCAGAAAATTAGAATATTGTGATAAAGTTCTTTATTTTCTGTAATGCAATTTAAAAAAAAAAAAAATCTCATACATTCTGGATTCATTACAAATCAACTGAAATATTGCAAGCCTTTTATTATTTTAATATTGCTGATCATGGTTTACAGTTTAAGATTAATATTCCCAGAATATTCAAATTTTTTGAGATAGGATATTAGAGTTTTCTTAAACTGTAAACCATGATCAGCAATATTAAAATAATAAAAGGCTTGCAATATTTCAGTTGATTTGTAATGAATCCAGAATGTATGACATTTTTGCATTACAGAAAATAAAGAACTTTATCACAATATTCTAATTTTCTGAGACAGTCCTTTACATACATACATAAATACATTTGTTGTTAGGGAAAGCTATAGTTATTGTAAATACAGAACATTTTGTGTAATAATATCAAAAGTTTGCAGATGTCAGGGCCAGACTGATGTAAAATTAGTATAGATGGCATCTTTTAGAAGAATAAAACTTTTTTTTTTCAAGAGACAGCAAAGTAATTTTTTCTCTCTTGAAGTTAATGACGGAGATCCTTTTTGGCATTCGTGTCATCAAGTTCTACAACTGGGAGCCTCATTTTACGGCCAGGGTGACGGACTGCCGTAAACACGAGCTGTCCCACCTCAGGGCCATCAAGTACCTGGATGCCATGTGTGTGTACACGTGGGCCGCTCTGCCCGTGGTCATCTCCATCCTCACCTTCGTCACTTACGTGTTGCTGGGGAACCAGCTGACTGCAGCCAAGGTAGGACTCAGAACATGAAGTACGCAGCGCAGTTCAATGCAGATTTTTCTTAAAAGTCCAGATGCCCAGTGAATTTCCCACATAGCCTCTAACTACATAATCATCTAAATGTTTTGCAGCAAATGCAAGATAATCTTTGATCAGACCCTCAGTTTTTAAAAGTACCACCTCCCTATGTTGTTTATTCTGCTACGATTTCCAACTGGATCAACTGGTGCTGCACTAAGAGTAGTCTAAAATTCTTTAACCCCTGTATTGTCTTTGGGTCAAAATGACCCAATTCTTCTATCCTTCTTTCCTCCTCCCTTCTCCCTTTCCTCTTTTCCTCCTTTCTCTTCCTACCTCCCTTTCGTCATTCCTTCCTTTATTACCTTCTTTGCTTTTCCTTCCTTCTTTCCTTATTTTCTCCATTCCTTCCTTCTTCCCTCCCTTCTTTCTTTCCTTTTTTCCATTCCTTCCTCCCTCCCTTCTTTCCCTTTCTCCCTTCCTTCCATCTTTTCTCCCTTCTTTCCTCCCTTCCACCTTTTCTCCCTTCCTTACTCCCTTTCCTACTTCCTTCCTTCTTTCCTCCTTTCCTTCCATCTTTTCTCCCTTCCATCTTTTCTCCCTTCCTTACTCCCTTTCCTACTTCCTTCCCTCTTTTCTCCCTTCTTTCCTCCCTTCCATCTTTTCTCCCTTCCTTACTCCCTTTCCTACTTCCTTCCTTCCTCCTTTCTTCCTTCTTTCCTTCCTTCCATCTTTTCTCCCTTCCTTACTCCCTTTCCTACTTCCTTCCTTTTTTCCTTCCTTCCATCTTTTCTCCCTTCCCCCTCCCTTGACCCAAAGACAGCACAAGGGTTAAAAATGTGCTATTGAAAAAGCTATTCTTCTCAAAAGCCATTTTTAGAGAGTTGTATGAATCTACATGCATTGAACAATGAAACCTGATATTTAGCGCTGTGTGGTCCACTGCAGGTTTTCACCACGCTGGCCCTGGTGGGGATGTTGATCGTTCCTCTCAATGCTTTCCCCTGGGTGCTCAACGGCATTCTGGAGGCCAAAGTTTCCCTGCAACGGATTCAGCGCTTCTTCAAACTCACCAACCAGGATCTACCGGCGTACTACGCCCTAAGTAGGCCGTTACCTAGCTGCTTTTACGTTTGTATGCTGGTGCCGTTTCACACAGTTACATAAATATAAACAGCTTGTCTGTGTTTAGCACGGCCTCTGGTGGTTGAAGTGTAACTTCTAAAATCTCAAATGCTGCCTGTTAGTCCTCGTATAGCTGTTGTAATGAAAACACGAGTGTCTGTCCACAGTCTCTCCTGAAGAAAGTCAGACATCTGTCCTGATGAGTCAGGGGACATTTTCCTGGCTGGGGCCTAATAGTGTCACAGAGGAAGAAACTGAAATTAGAGCTGCGAGAGGAAGTCTGCAGCTGCACAGTCTCAACCTACATGTGACAAAGGTACTACTTTTTGTTCTCACAGATGCATGAAAAAAATGTATTACTCTCATGCTCTTTGTCCATTATTATTTCTGCAGAATAAGAAAATATTTTTTAGGAAACTGATTCAACATGACACAGTCCCACAGAATGTGATGTGTGTGTGTGTGTATATATATATATATATATATATATATATATATATATATATATATATATATAATGTACACATTTCCTTTTTTTTGACCAAAAAGGTATAGGCTGAAGCCTCATGGCTTATTCTGCCTATCCTTTTCAACAAAAGGCAGACTACAGAAAGGGAAAAAGATACTAATAAGAAGAAAACGAAACGAACGAACAAAACAAAGAAAATGAACAAAGAAGAGAAGAAAATAAATGTGGTCACTCACGATTGAGGACAGCTGCTGGAGGAAAGTTGCATAATTTAGACAGTTTAATATGAAGATAATTTATATTAGTGTTCTATATTTATCCATTATTTTAGATTCATATTTTTTTTTAAATTTGTAAATTGAGCTACTTTTTTTTTAGTTCCTCATCCAGGCGGTTCCATAGTTTCACCCCTTCCACACTGATACACCGCAACATTTCTTTTGTTCTTGGCCATTTCTGCTCAATGTAATTTAGCTAAATGTGCCACCAGATGCCATTGCATTTGACAAAAGTGCCTCTAAGTCACATCTAATGACTAATCAGCTGAAGTCAGATCTGTCCTTTAAGTCAAAATCATGATTAGATGTTTGATGTTGTTCACCTTAAAGCTGTTATTGATGGTAAATGTTTCCATCAGTCTTTGTGAGAGCAGTAGTGTTGACGTCTGTCTTCTCAGGGCTCGCTGGTTGTTGTGGTGGGAAAGGTCGGATGTGGAAAGAGTTCCTTACTCGCCGCTCTCACAGGAGAGCTCAGCAGGTACTCCAAACATTCACATTATGTTCAGTAGGACTTTAGCCAGTTAAGATCATTTTATTTCCAGGATAGAACTGAATGATGTGGTTATAGATCTTCTCTTTTCCTCCCTCCTCTGCAGGATGAGCGGTGTGATCTATGTTGCAAACAGAGAAGCTGGCTTTGGTCTGGCCTCTCAGGAGCCATGGATCCAGCATGCGTCCGTACGAGACAACATTCTGTTTGGCAAGGACTACGACGCCGCCCTCTACCAAGCTGTGATCGCGGCCTGTGCTCTCGCAGATGACCTGAGTGTATGAACATCTCCCTTTAATAAACACTGATAGCAGAAGAATGACCTGAAATAAAGGAGGAATTTAGCTAAAAGGTGTAAGAGGTTTTAGATCAGATCAGATAAATATTCTTCTTTTAAAAGTACTTATTCCAACAATGGATCAAACTGTGTACTTGCATTTTCATGACAGTTAAATTGCAAATTCATCATCCCCAGAGGATTTCCGAGAGGTATCTACCCATTCTTTTAATGCTCATCTCAAACCAAAGCATCTACTGCAGGGGTCGGCAACCCAAAATGTTGAATTCTCCATATTGGACCAAAAACACAAAAAACAAACATGTCTGGAGCCGCAAAAAATGAGAAGTCTTGTATAAGCCTTAGAATGAAGGCAACACATGCTGCATGTATCTATATTAGTTATAACTGGGGGAAGATTGTTTCTTTCATTATGCACTTCGAGAAAAAAGTCGAAATGTCGAGAAAAAAGTCAAGATTTCGAGAAAAAAGGTAAAAATTTCGAGAAAAAAGTCAAAATTTTGAGAAAAAACACGAAATGTTGAGAAAAGGAAAAAAAAGAAGAAAGGAGAAAAAATGAAAAAAAAAAAGGTCAAACATTTTTGAAAAAGCTCCAGGAGCCACTAGGGCGGCGCTAAAGAGCTGCATGCGGCTCTGGAGCCGCGGGTTGCCGACCCCTGATCTACTGGGCTGATGATTTTTATTAAAAATGTAGTTTTACTAAATTTAATTTGGGAGTTTTTCTACAGAGTTTGGGAGTTTTTTAGGTTAGGTTTCAGTGTTTTTTTTTGCTCTGTTTCTGGGTTCTTGCAGGTTTTGCCAAACGGTGACAGGACAGAAGTGGGTGAGAACGGAGTGACTCTGAGCGGAGGACAGAAGGCCCGGCTGGCCCTCGCCAGAGCTGTTTACATGGTCAGTCCTCCATCTGTGACTAAACACATGTAGTCCAGGCTTTACTGAACTAAAGTGTGAAGCTGCACAACCAGGGGTTAAAAAAATAATCACAATGATGAACTATTCTCTGTTGTATAAATCTCACTGATTGTTAAAGACTTCTACTGATACATCAGGGACATTAAGAGAGTTTTCACCTGGATAAGTCACGCTGTAGCTCTGAGAACTTCCTATGCCTGTAAATGAGTCATCAAGCAAAATGACAGACATGTAACATGTGTATAATGTGGTAAAAATGCTTTTCCACATCAGGACAAAGACATCTACCTTCTGGATGATCCGCTGGCAGCCGTTGACACAGACGTGGCCGAACACCTCATGAAGAGGTGCGTGTTGGAGCTTCTCAAGGGAAAGACCAGAATCCTTTGCACCCACCGCATTGAGTTCGTGGACAAAGCTGACATGGTGGTCCTCATGGACAATGGAACAATAATCAAAACAGGTACAAACACACATTTCCACAATGCAGGGGAAAATTACACACCGTCATGTTTAGATGTTTTTTTTTAATCTCTGACGTGTTTAGTTGACAAAATTATATACTATATACATATATATATATATATATATATATATAAATATATAAAAAGTTATCATCAAGGTATCAAATGAAAACGGTGTGTTTTTTTTTCTCTTTTGAGTCAGTCCCTGGACTGTCACAAAGAGAAAGATGACCATGTTTGCTAACACTCACAGCTAAGACCAACTACAGTGGGGGAGAGCAAGTATTTGATACATCGCTGATTTAGCAGGTTTTCCCACTTGCAAAGCATGCAAAGTCTGTCATTTTGATCAAAGGTTCTCTTCAACTGTGAGTGACGGAATCTACAACAAAAATACAGAAAATCACGTTGTATGATTTTTACATATTTAATTTGCATTTCATTGCATGACATAGGTATTAGATCACCTACCAACCAGTGAGAATTTGTCTCTCACAGACCTGTTAGGTCTTCTTTAAGAAGCCCTCCTGTTCTCCACTCATTACCTGTATTAACTGCACCTGTTTGAACTCGTTACCTGTATAAAAGACACCAGTCCACACACTCAATCAAACAAACTCCAACCTCTCCACAATGGCCAAGACCAGAGAGCTGTGTCAGGGCATTAGGGATACGTTTGTAGACCTGCACAAGGCTGGGATGGGCTACAGGACACTAGCCAACAGCATGGTTGGAAGGCAACGATTGTTGGCGCAATTTTTATAAAAATGAAAGAAGTTCAATATGACGGTCAATTTCCTTCGGTTGGAGCTCCATAAAAGATCTCGCCCCGTGAGGCACCAATGAGGAAGACGAGGGAACAGCCCAGAACTACACGGTAGGACCTGGTCAGAGAGCTGGGACCACAGTCTCAAATTAAACCATTGAACTGAAAAACACAACAAAAACACAACTAAAGTTGTGTGTGTGTGTGTGTGTGTGTGTGTATATGTGTATATATATATATATATATATATATATATATATATATATATATATATATATATTATTCTCCCTCTGTTCATTGATTCTGTCATGGATTAAAATCCTGCAGAGCTGCTCAAGCCAATGCATGTAAGTGTCTGAGGTTTGGTCGGGCCTGAGGTTTTTTGGTCTGAGACAAAAATAGAGCATTTTGGTCTAAACTCCACTCACCGTGTGTGTGAGGAAGAAGGACGAGTACGAACACCACCCCAACTGTGAAGCATGGAGGTGGGGAGATCATTGTTTTTTTTTTTTTGTTTTTTTTTGTTGATCATTGCTTTTCTGCAAAGGGGACAGGAGGATTGAAGCGTATTGAGGGGAGGATGGATGGATGGGGCCTTGTATCGCGGGATCTTAGTGAACAACCTCCTTCCCTCAGTAAGAGCGATGAAGATGGGTTGTGAGTCTTCCAGCATGCCTACGGCCTGAAAAACACAACCAGAGCAACATACAACCAATTATTAAGTTCTGTTTTTCTAATGTGTCAAATACTTATGCAACAAATGGAAAATTAAACATTTAAAAATCATACAATGTAATTTTTTGGATTCTTGTTTTAGATTACGTCACTCACAGTTGAGGAGAACCTCCGATAGAAATGACAGACTTCTACATGCTTCGCAAGTGGGAAAACCTGCATAAGCGGCAGTGTATCAAATCCTCTGTAAAGTCCACTGTAACGTCCATGCCTGTGTTTGAATGTTGGAGCACAGATGGCCCTGGCTGTCCAGAACCTTCTTGCTGTGAGGCAGCGCTGCATCCCTGTGGAGGCAGAACCTGCAAACCTGTCCGTGGTCAGAAAGCCTGATCAGTTTCAGGGTTTCATGATTCAGAAATGGGACACAGTTACATCAGTAAAACCTCCAGTGTCTCCAGTCTGCCTGTGTCTACGTTGCCTGGCCAAGAAAAAAACCAAACAAAAATAATACCCTCTAGTATTTTGATGTGCCACCTTTCAGTTAGTACGGTAGTTTATGGACAGCCACTCACCTCACCAGTAAATAACCTTTTGAAGCTAAAACATCTAATGTATCACGGCGGTACATTTCAGTGGATCCAGTTAGATATTTAGTGAGTTGAATCCAGATTGTGACATCATCCTACAAGTTAAACTTTCTGAGTATGGGTTAGCACTATTAAAGGTAAATAGATGAACAAATAAACTGTTTATATATCTTCTTTTAACTGTACTCTGTCTTTCACAGGGACACCAGCAGAGATCCTCCCTTTTGTGCAGGCTGTGCCTCAAATGGGGAGGAATGATCATGAAGCAAACCAGAAAGGTACTCGCAAAATTAGTTACTCAAAGATTCAGTTTGCACCATCATTACTTTTAGGCATAGAAAACGCTTTTGCACAAACTGAGTAAATGAAGAAAAAACTGCAGACATTCAGGTCAAACTACTGACAGTTTGTATAGTGCAGGGTATGCACGTTGGGAAATGCCCTTCCTTTAAGATCAAAATGACAAACTTCCTGCCAACCTCTGCTGTACTTTGTGCACGGGGATGTTATCCTGTGGGCTGAAAATTTGAAATCAAATTCAAATCAAAATCACTGTTTGATATAATGCAATTAGTAAAATGCAAAGGCTTTATTTATACTACAAGTTCTGCAGCACACCTGAGATCACTGGTTGTACGGACTCACGTCTTCCTCCTGTCATAGAGATGCTCAGCAATGAGAAGCATCGGTTTTCTCACGTAGCAGTCAAACATGGGCCAATTCTAGACACTTGGAAGCAGGCGAAGGATAACATTTAATTGTAATCTTCAGAGAAATAGCATTGGTATAAGAAGCAACATGATGAACCATTACCAGCATTTAAGCTCCTGTGTGACAAATGTAAAAAGCATCATGCAGCGCTACCGAAATAGTCAGCGAAACAGAGTCCCTAAGCCTCATGGAAACATAGGGATTAACCACGTCTTGGCTAAAGACTATCGATGCAGGGATGAAATACGGGCTGAAAAACACCTTATCAGAACATTCAATTAAAGACATCCTATTCCCTCTCCCATCCATCTCAGTCAACTTACCCTCGCAGAATTTTAAAGGGGGGAAAAAAGAGGACTTTCAGCTGAAGAATCGCTGCCTTCAGATACCATCATGTCCTATTTACCTCAATGCTGCAACAGTGATGCAGAACACATTGTTAATTTGACTGGAACTGAGGATTACAGATATATTCCCAATGGCAGTATTAGACAGAGGTGGTAGTAACGAGTTACATTTACTCCGTTACATTTACTTGAGTAAGTTTTTTTAAATGTTGTACTTTTAGGAGTAGTTTTGAATCACTATACTTTTTACTTTTACTTGAGTAGATTTGTGAAGAAGAAACTGTTACTCTTTCTCCGCTACATTAGGCTACGTTGAGCTGTTACTTTTCTTTTATCCCTTTTATCCACGTACGCGTCAATCTCATGACATCACTGAGTGATTCTTTGGGAAAAATGTTTGTTTTTGCATGTTTTGTCACATTTACACAGACTCAAACACACACAGAGTTTCTATGAGTTCATGTTTGTTCTAGTTCTGCCTGGTTAAAAAAGAAAAGTACAAAGGCTTGACATTTTGTCCTACTTGTGCTTAATTTATTTTTTTATTCTGTTATTGTATTTATTTTATTATTTATTAAAGTACCTGAATTTACTTTAAGATTATTTTATTTAAGCTATTTTTTATTAATTTTAATTTATTTTATTATTTTATTGATTTAATTTCCCTGAAGATGATTATTTTGTACTTTTGTCTGCTTGAATGGTTGTGTTAAAAAAATAAATCAGGAGTTACTCAACAGTTACTCAGTACTTGAGTAGTTTTTTCACCAAGTACTTTTTTACTTTTACTCAAGTAATTATTTGGATGATACTTTTTACTTCTACTTGAGTCATATTATTCTGAAGTAACAGTACTTTTACTTGAGTACAATTTTTGGCTCCTTTACCCACCTCTGGCATTAGTCAAAAGAATTGCAGTGAGATCATTTACCCATGGTTATGATAAACAGAGCTGCTAAACTTAGCACCTCTTAGATATGAACATTGTCACTGAGCAGTAGGCTGGAACTGAGACTTAAACAACTTTTACAGAAAAGTCAAAGAACTCAAACCCTGTCACGGCCAAATGTCCCACGACTCTCACGTCTCTCACTAAACTCTGATATTAAGGAACGTCTGACTGGTTTCTTTTTGTTTCTTGTATTTGAATCAGCCAGTGAAGAGCGGGAGGAGGAGCTGGGTAGTTCTCCTGACCTGGGCCTGGACGATGATGCTGACCTGGTGGGGGTGGAGCAGAAGCAAGCAGGTGGACTGGCCTGGAGAGTTTACCGGACCTACTGGTTGGCTGTGGGTGCTGTGCTGGCCAGCTCCATCTTAATGTCTCTGCTCCTCATGCAAGGTCTGGGAAACACGACACACGACAGCTGAAACACTGAGATTCTTATTTTTTATCTGCTCAAATAGGAATGTGTGAGATTTTATTCCTGTAGTCAGTCACGTGAGCAACCCTGACAAGGTCCAATTAACAAATATCAAACACTAGAAAATAAAGTGTTTTATTACACAAGACACAAAAACAACCAAAATATCATGAAGATTGGGAAAGTAATGATCTCAGATTAATGAGGTGAGACTTATGCATCACTTACAAGACGACATTCATGAGGTTTTAATGGCTTGAGTGATATTTAGGGAATGTCTACAGTTCTTATTGATAGTTTGCTGTAGTTGTACACTAGCAATATTTAGTTTTTTCAGTCCTACACTTAAATATTCTGTATATTAGTACTCTAACTTTGTAAAACATTTGAACCCACGTTACTGTACTTTTTCTGGAGAAGCATAAACCAAACCATCTCTCTCTACTTCTCTGTCCGTGTGTGTGTGTGTGTTTGTGTGATATCCAGCCTCTAAGAACGTTTCTGACTGGTGGTTGTCCTACTGGATCTCTCAGTTGAAAAACAACGGTTCCACTTGGATCAACGGCTCTTCTGCAGCTGCTGCCGGTTCCCCTCACCTGCTGCTCTTCTACACCGCTGGCCTAATGTAAGCTGAGTCTAATCATTTAACGTAACCTTCCTTTACAGTGTCCAGTTACCTTGTCAAGGTTTAGAGATTCAATTCAATTCAATTTCATTTTATTATCTCCCAGAGGGGAAATTCGCTTTACAGGGGGGGGGGGTAAAACCAAGAAACATAAAAGGCACAAAAACACAGAGCACATTCACACAGCTAGGACACAGCACACAAAGTACACACAAATACCCTGGGGGGGGGGCTGAGGATGTAGTGTGGAGAGTGGGGAGTGGAGTTCACAGCTGTTCATTTATTGAGTTTTAAATTAAGTTGGGTGATGGCGTGAGTTATAAAATAATTTTTCAGTCTGTTTGATTTGGTCCTGGGCAATCTGAATCTCCTGCCAGAGGGTAAGAGTTCAAACTGTGGATTGAGAGGATGGTCAGGACACTGTAGGATGTCCTGAGCCTTGGATGTTTCCCTCCTGCCAAAGACAGTAGGCAAATCAGGGAAGGCAACACCAATGATTTTGCTGGCAACTTTGACGATGTGTTCCAGCCCCTTTTTATCTCCTAGTGAGAGGCTACCAAACCAGGAGATAATGCTACCAAACCAGGAGAAAATGCTACCAAACCAGGAGATAATGCTACCAAACCAGGAGATAATGCTACCAAACCAGGAGATAATGCTACCAAACCAGGAGAAAATGCTACCAAACCAGGAGATAATGCTACCAAACCAGGAGA
Source organism: Cololabis saira (assembly GCF_033807715.1). NCBI lineage: Eukaryota > Metazoa > Chordata > Actinopteri > Beloniformes > Belonidae > Cololabis > Cololabis saira. The sequence goes on from NC_084587.1 coordinate 54,840,783, forward strand.
AAATGCTACCAAACCAGGAGATAATGCTACCAAACCAGGAGATAATGCTACCAAACCAGGAGATAATGGCGAACGTCAGGACAGATTCAATCACAGAGTGATAGAACATGGTCATTAATTTGTTGCACACTCCAGCACAGGAAGATGAACCTTCCTGTGCTTTCATCTGTGTCATGTTATTTACGCAGAGGGTCAGTAATCCGATGTTGGAGAAGCTTTTCTTTTTCAGAAAAGGATTAATTCCTGATTGATGGTCATTCATCAAAAATTACTTTCTTTTATAACCAATTCCGTGCTTAAGTACAGTTCTCTTAAAATGTGAAACATCTGAAGGTTTCTGAGATTCCTGGCAGCTCTGGTGTGTTCACCAGGCAAGGCAAGTTGATTTATATAGCACAATTCAACAACACAGTGATACAGTGCTTTACGAAGACATTAAAAGGCATGATTTAAAGTTTAAACAAATAATAATGAGATAAATAAGTAAAATAAAAAATAATTTACAGGATTTAAAATAATCACTTAAAAATAATTAATAAATGAGATGCAGGAAATAAAGGTTGCAGTGCATTATGGGAGATTACTGAAATGCAGCAGTAAATAAAAAGGTTTTCAACCTTGATTTAAAGCAACTGAGAGTTTCAGCAGCCCTGGTGCATTCTGGGAGTTTGTTCCAGAGGTGAGGAGCATAAAAGCTGCGTCACCGTGTTTGGTTCTAACTCTGGGGACAGAAAGACGACCTGAGGGTTGTGGTTGGTTCATCGTGGACCTGGAGATCAGAGATGTGTGTTGGTCCCAGACCATTCAGAGATTTATAAACCAGCAGCAGCATTTTAACATCTATTCTGGGGCAGACAGGAAGCCGGTGTAAAGATCTAAGACCTGGAGTTATATGGGCCACTCTCCTGGTCTCAGTGAGGACTCGGGCAGTTCTGGACTAAATGATGGAGGTTCTAGAGACCCGTGAGACCAGCGTTACAGTAGTCCAGTCTACTGAAGATAAAAGCAGGACCAGGTTTTCTAAGTCCTGCTGAGACACCAGTCCTTTAATCCTCCACATGTCCTTTAGGCGATAACAGACTTCACTGCTGTCTCAATGTGGCTGTTAAAATCCAGGTCTGAGTCCAGAACCACTCCCAGATTTCTGGCTTGGCCTGGCTTTTTTCATTATGTACTTCGAGTACTTTGGGCGGGTCCTTTATATGACTAACAAATGTTAACGAGGGTTGAGAAGTCATGGATGATTTACAGCGTAATGACAATCACATAACAGAAGGTATGATGCAGCTATCAATGACCTTTGAAGGTATGAAACTACCGTATTTTCTGCACTATAAGACGCACCTTCAATGAAATACGTATTTTAAAACTTTTTCCATATATAAGGCGCACTAAATATATGGTAAAATACTGTAGTATAGTGGCTGGGGTTGAGTTACGTATCTATCTGATGGAGCTGCGCTACAGGAAATGCTACAAAATCCTACAGCAAATGCAAAAAAAAACAAAACAAGAAAAGTACCGTATGTCAAACTTTATTAACAAAATAAAAACCAGCTTTCTCCGTCTCATCAACGTCGCCATTATGCGAGTCAGCGTCGCTGCTGTTGCCTTGAACATCTGTGACGATTCCTGACGTTTTTAGCGCCGTTACTTCAGCGACACCAACTACATTACCCAAAATCCCCCTGACTACATTACCCACAGTAACAGAAATTACCGTAATTATCATATATAAAGGCGCACTGCATTTTAAGGCGCACTGCCGGTTTTTGAGAAAATTAAAGGCTTTTAGGTGCGCCTTATAGTGCGGAAAATACGGTAAATAATTTCTTTGGTTGAACAAATGCTTCCTCATCAGGAAGCAAAACTTCTCTTTAGTGGAATTATGGAGTGTAAACTGATTCTCTATTTGTTTATTTATTTTATCAGTTTTGTAAGCAAATTTACACAATGTCATAGCTTTCCATGTTCATAAAATGCTATTCTTTAATTTCAGATCTCCTCCCCCCTCCGGGCAGGCGTCCCCGTCCACCAACAGCAGTGTGGATGTGAGGTTTTACCTGACCGTCTACAGCTCTATTGCGTCAGCTAACACCCTCTTCACGGCCCTGCGAGCCTTCCTGTTTGCCCACGGCGTCGTCTGCGCGGCCTCCTCCATCCACAACAGGCTCCTGGACCGAGTCCTGAAGGTGCGTCATCCCAGCTCTAAGCCCCCAGACACCTGTCAGACGCCGAGCGCCCGCTGTCAGGACTGAGCCGGGCAGACGGGGTTTTATCACATTTGGCAGGCGTGGTGAAGGTCAGAGGAGCAAGCTGGTGACTTTAAGGTTGCCGGTATGAAACTCCAGACTACCCGATGGGAGGATATTGTTGAAACTGAGTCTCATCTGGGCTTCAAATGCTCTAGACGAGGAGGTGTGACACTCAGAGACACCGTCTCATCTACTTGGTGCCATTAAATCCAACACAACTGAATGCTCAGAAATTTCCATTAAAAGATCAATGAATCAATGGATTCACGCTACAGCCACTTTGTCTGGCTCCAATACAGTTCTAATTTGGTAAAAATAGGATTTGACCGTTCAGATTCATGACATCTGTCCTGTGTCAGTCCTTCACGTGAACGCGACAACCCTCTGAAACATCATGGCTATGCACCAGAAAGCGTCTGGCATTAATTTTTCGCATTAACTGTAAAAAACATGTTGAAGTGGGAGATTCAGCTGCTGCAGGTTGGAAGCGATCGTAGTCGATACTGGCAACGTCTTGCCGCTGATTACTGTCACTGTCCTGCGTTGTTGCTGACTGGTTTTTGCAGCAACTTTGCAGCCGCGATGGGATCTGAATGATGAGAAATGTGTTCCCTGTCATAAAGTGCTTCATGCATGCCAACTAGGCCTGTGTTGAAAAAATCGATTTCCCAATTCTAAATCGATTCTCATATTAATTCCAAAAAATCGATTCATATGTCTAAAGATCGATATTTTTTTTCTTTTTTTTTAGGGGGTGGGGGGGGTTTCTTTTATTTAATTATGTTTTTTTTTTTTTTCATCATTACATTACAACTTTTGGTTATTTTTTTGTTTATGCCCAAAAAAGGAATGTTTTGTTGGACACCAGAATAACTGGTGCCATGTTTTTGCCTTTAAATATGTTTAAAGGTATGAAAACATTAAAGTTTTCAGTTATAATTGCATAAATTGTCTATATTTCATTACTTTATATACTGTCTTGGGGTTACATTTGCAAAGAATGCTAAAAACCAAATGCTCAAAAATTAAAAACCAAAATAGACCGAAAATGGAACAAATAAAAACGGAATGTGGGAAAAAATAAAACTGATTTCATCCGTCTCTGTTTCCTCCCTGGATCTGTTTGGTAATTCTGCCACACGATGTTTCTGAAAGCAGTTCTATCAGCATTCTGGGAGCTGATTGGTCCTTACAGCATCATTAGCTGCAATACTTGCTGTTTAATCTCAATATAATACTAGTATTAATATGTTGCAGAACTACAGTCATATAATTCATGCAACAGCTCAAAAAACAGTTATTTAATAACACAAACCCAAATCAATATCGGAATCGAATCAAATCTTGATAATCGATTCTGAATCTGAAGAATCGGAATCGAATCGATTCTTGACATTTGAATCGATCCCCAGCCCTAATGCCAACAGGAAAACAATCCACATGATTCAGATATATTTGTTGTCACTCATGGCACATGGCCGTTTACTGGATCTGTCTGATCTCCGACCACAGCCTGAAGCGACACGAGTCCTATCTGAAAATCAGAACTCAGGTTTCTGCATCCGCACTGCCCTAGAAAAATTAAGATTAAGTCTCATCAGTAGAAAAATAAAAGATCACATCTGCAGATGTCATTTCAGCCTGTTAGTGTCATCATGAGCTTCAATAATCTTGAATGGTGAACTTGCAGCAGGTGAACTTGTGTACCATAATGCCGTTTAGCTCATCATTTCATAGCACTCCTGTGGTACCATCAAGCTTTCCTTTCAAAATTACAGTGTTTTTATGTCATTGGCATGATATCATTCAAAAATAAACTCATTTTGGGTGTCAGAAACTATGGCCCAATCCCAATACTCCCCCTACTTTTCTTCACTCGCCCTTCTTTTCTTCCCTACCCCCAAAAAAGAAGGGGGAGATTTTAGGGCACTTGAGATCTAGGGCACTTGGCCCAGGTGCCTGTCCCATTTCTCCTATTCCCCCTCGTTTTCATCCCTACCCTGATCAGGAAGCTGAGAGCCAAAAGCTGTTTTAATTTCAGCTGTAGCGCTGTTAATATGGCACTTTATTAAGTTTTAATATTTTTTCAGGCGTAAAAGTAACCGTTAAGATCCCCAACCTGGGCTCAGTTTATCCAAATAACGCCTGTTAAGAAATTTGACTCTACGTTTTCGGAGATGAGAAGACCCGCCGGCCCCGGGGAGCAGCCTCAGCTCACGGCCGGGGGGACAGACGTGTCCTCCGGGTCAAGCTGCTCCGTCGTCCCGGGAGAGAAACCTGCAGCTCTGTTGAGAATCACGCCGGCTGAAATAAATCATTTAGGAAGATGTTGGTTTAATAGATGAAATCTAACAGTTGTAGCTACGCCTGTTAAGAAATTTGCTCCGAAAATTTGGAGATTTCTGCCTGCCGGCTCTGGAGCTTATGGGTCCGCGTTAAATCGACGCAGAGCCTACGGCGTAGGGTACGGCGTACAGCGTAGGTTACGTAGCCTACGGCGAAACCTAACAGCCTTTATTCTGGCGCGATCTTCACGAACAACGGACAAAAAAGGGATTATGTACATTCACTGAGTGAATATTATGAAAGTAAAATGTATATTTCTCGCTAAAAATGTAATCAAAATGCATTTTTATGCAGAAACTAACTCAAAATATTGATTTTATTCACTAAAAAATAAGAAATGTCCGCCATGTTTTTTTTTTTGGATTGAGTCCGCAAATGACGACGAAAAGTATTCTAGGTAATTTTAGGCCCCTAGATCAAACTAGGGTGCATCTGAAAACACTCGCTGTGAAGGGGCTATTCTCAGCCACTCCCCCTCGTTATGCCCCCTCCCCCTAGGTGAAAAGAGGAATTGGGACACCACTACCTTCACGGGAACGCGCAAAATCTAGGGGGAGGGATCAAAACGAGGGCAGGGGGAGTATTAGGACACACCCTACGTCTGAACTGGCTCATTAACATCCTACTGATAACTTTCCTTTATCAGTATCCAGTAGAAAGAAAAGAACCGCTGGAGCTGTTGGTAGATAGATTTCAGTGAAAACATTCATCCAACTTTGATTTCTGCAGTTGATATAAAGGTTGAATAATGACAAAAACGGTCCTTTCTGTGTCCTCCTCCAGGCCACCATGACCTTCTTTGACACCACACCTTTGGGCCGCATCCTCAACCGTTTTTCCTCGGACCTGTACACCATCGACGACAGCCTGCCGTTCATCCTGAACATCCTGCTGGCCAACGTGTTCAGCCTGCTGGGCATGCTGGTGGTGATGAGCTACGGCCTGCCCTGGGTGCTGGTCCCCCTGCTCCCGCTGACGCTGCTCTACCAACGGACTCAGTCCTTCTACAGACACACCTCCCGGGAGCTGAAGCGTCTGTGCAGCCTCACGCTGTCGCCCGTGTATTCACACTTCTCAGAGACCCTGACGGGGCTGGGAACCATCCGGGCCAGCGGACACTCCGCCAGGTCAGAGCCCGGAAAATCAGCCCTTTTAAAGCCCAGTGTAGCACCGGTATCACACCACTAACTGCCCCACTGGACCAGTTCTAGGCTCTAAGGAGTGGGGAGCAAAAATAATGACACCAGAGGTAGAAAAAGCCGGCAATTTAGTGAACGACAAACACACATATAAAACACAGTACATGAAACTAAAAATACCCTGCAGGTTCTTAATATTAAGGTATAAATGGAAAAAAAGTATATCACTCTTTCTTTTTGTTCTTTAGTTCACCTAGTTTATTTTAGTAAAGCTAATAAAGCTGGTTAGACCAGTCTCTTTTCTCCTAGGTTGCACCTATTTTAGGATTCCTATTTTTCTTCCTGAGTTAACTCTTTTTCCTTTCTTTTACAGGTAAGAAAATACCTTCAAAACACAGTTAAATCAAGGTGGACCACAGTTATTCAAATCACATTCAAAAATGTAAACGTATGAAAATAAAAGTATGGCACTTTAAATTTAAGTTCAAGTCCAAATGTGAGTTCAAGTGTTCAGTTCAATGAAAGGTTTCAGTTCAATTCAGTCCAAAAATATTAGTTCAATCAGTTCTGTTCAGTTCAGACTAGTTCCTGATACTCCTACCACTCTGGCAGCGAGTTACCACATGCAGGAGAACCCCTCACTGGTGTGATGGAGAAGATTAGTTGAATGTCTGGGTCTGCTCGCCATCTTGAATCCCGTCTGTGGATGTGCACGCTCATGGCTAGCAACATGGCAGACCAATCCTTGCTCCAACCGAGCTTTCAACCGAGCAAAAAAACCTGACCTGTATAACAGGCCATAAACACAATAAAACTCTTTAAATCCTTAAATTACACAAATAAATTCTTCACAGTCTGAGTTGTAACATTACTGCTACAGTGTTTTTTCAACTCAAAATGGCAGCGGGCATCTCATCTACTCTTTGTTTTTTAGCTCAGCGCACGATGTCGTCATGTTCAGTTGCTGAAATCATATGTATTTTACCAGACCATCACCTTTTTCACAGTTTCTTAAAAGCATTGCTCGTTCCACAGTGTGTCTGTCTACATATAAGAGCAGAAGGTCTGTTGTCTCTCGTCTCAGGTTTGTGGAGGAGAGCGCCAGGCGCCTGGAGCAGAACCAGCGCTGCTTGTTTCTTAGCAACGCCGCCATGCAGTGGCTGGACATCCGCTTGCAGCTGATTGGTGTTGCTGTAGTGACGGGCCTCGGGGTGATAGCCGTTGTGCAGCACCAGTATGGTGTTGTTGATCCAGGTGAGACGACAGCTGGATTTTCTAACTGTGCAAAAGTATTTGATTTAGTTAAAACCGTGTCTCTGTTTTGCTGCTTGTGGTGTTTATTTCAGGTCTCGTGGGTTTGTCCCTCTCCTATGCGTTGTCCATCACATCGCTCCTGTCCGGGCTCATATTCAGCTTCACGCAGACTGAAATGCAGCTGGTGAGCGTGGAGCGGACGCAGGAATACTTCACTGACCTGCCGACCGAGCCGCAGGATCAGAACGTGCAGGTCAGGCTTAACCACCACAAAAACTGATGCTCAAACGTAACGACCCGCGGTCATATCACACAGGAAGAATAAACCCCTCGCTCACACAGGTTACCACCCCTCCTTTCAACAATGCAGATATATTTTATCTGAAATGTTGTCGAGTGTATGCTGAGAGACATAACTGGTGTTGGCTGTAGCTCAGCCTCCTCACGGCTTCACCAATGCCATGGTAGAGGAAATTAAATAGGAATCAGAATCATTCTGCAGCATGACAATGATCCCAAACATAGGTTCTGAGTTATTAATACCGTATTTTCTGCACTATAAGGCGCACTGCACTATAAGGCGCACCTTCAATGAATGACGTATTTTAAAACGGTTTCCATATATAAGGCGCACCGCATTATAAGGCGCTACAGTAGAGGCTGGAGTTACGTTATCCATTAGACCAAGGGTCTCAACCCGCGGCTCCGGAGCCGCATGCGGCTCTTTCATCCTTCGGCGGCTCCGAGTGGCTTGGGAAAATAAATTCCAGAAAAAAAACAAAACTAAGTATTTAATTGGAGTGTATTTTATTTTTTATTGTATTTTATTGTTTTTCGTCGCTCAAAATCCGGTGTATCCGCCAAAACGCCATCCATTCGTTGCAACTTTCAACCCCAGCAAGGCCAAGTATGGAGAAATGTAAGAAAAGAAAAGTATCAGAAGAAAATGGAACATTCAATGATGCCTGGGCAGATTCATTTGCATTTACCTCTGATGAGAGTGGCCTACCAGTATGCCTAATTTATGGAGAAAAACTGTCTAACTATAAACGGTCAAATGTCGCAAGACATTTCAACAATACACACAGAGCCTTTGCTGAAAAATATCTGTTGAAATATCTATAGACCTGTTGCGGCTCAATATTGATCCATATATAAGGCGCACCAGATAATAAGGCGCACGGTCAGCTTTTGAAAAAATGTAAGGCTTTTAGGTGCGCCTTATAGTGCGGAAAATACAGTAACTGTCTTAGGCCACAACATCAGAAAGCAGAGCGCAGGCGGGATGACTCCTGCAGGGTCTCCTGTTGCAAGGTCTCACGGCCATATAACTTATAAGTTAAATGGATATATTCTGAATTTTATTAGATGGATTTACACTCAGCTATCTCAAAACTGCTTTGATTCACGTCGTTTTGGTTCCTGGTGAACGTTTTCACTCCTTATCATCTGAAACTAGACTCAGAATGCTCCTTTAGGCCAGTCCACAACAGTGTTGCAGCTCAGGGAGCAGTTAGGAACAAATAGGACCATATTTACTCGCGTGACCAGTGACCGCCCACACCTGACCGCTGCGTCTGCCATCTCTCTTCTCCTGAAAATGTACAGGACTGTCTCAGAAAATTAGAATATTGTGATTTTCTGTAATGCAATTACAAAACAAAAATGTCATCCATTCTGGATTCATTACAAATCAACTGAAATATTGCAAGCCTTTTATTATTTTAATATTGCTGATCATGGCTTACAGCTTAAGAAAACTCAAATATCCTATCTCAAAAAATTTGAATATTCTGGGAATCTTAATCTTAAACTGTAAACCATAATCAGTAATATTAAAATAATAAAAGGCTTGCAATATTTCAGTTGATTTGTAATGAATCCAGAATTTATGACATTTTTGTTTTTTTAATTGCATTACAGAAAATAAAGAACTTTATCACAATATTCTAATTTTCTGACAGTCCTGTATGCACAGATAAATTCATTAAAGAAACACCAGTTTCCCCTGGGGATGGGAGGTCTTGAAATCACATCTATTTTATCAAGGCAAACATTTCATGAAACATGTGGTCTGGTCTGCAGCCCAGCATTCTCTTTCTGAAGATTAGACCAACAACTGCAGACGTTGGGCTCAAGTGGGTATTCTTGTATGTAGGGATGGATGAAAAATGTGCATTTACAGTGCATATCTTATATATATAGTTTATTTGGTAATATATTTGTATGCAACTTGTCTGTAAAAATCTGAATGTTATAAAGTAGATTTATATGGTTTTAAGATGCAAACTGCAATTTAATTAAGCATCAAACAGGTTGGGTTTTTTTTTGTCACTCCCACTATTAACTTCATTTAAGGCAGTTTTGAAACATGAAACCGCAGTAAGAACAAATGCAGGAACAATGTAATGGTTGAGCCTTTTATTGTAGATGTGATTGTAGAAAAGGAGCAAACTATGTTGTAGCACCTTCATATAATTCATGAATGTAATTGCTGGTTGTCTGTTTTCCTCCTGATAAGCACAAGTGTGTTACATATATGCTAGGAGAAGGACAGCTTTTGAATTCACAGAAACCAGGCACCAGTAATTCCTTAATTTGGGATAAAAAACAAAACAAAAGAAAAAAAAAAAATGAAAAAACAAATAAATATTTAATTTCAATCAGCATTCATTTTACAAATTTTGGAACTTGGCTTTTTTTAAATCAGTGCTCAAAGACATTATCATGTAACATAAGTTAAAATTTGAAAATATTTTTTTTTTACAAATGTTAAGCATAATTAGAAAAGCAAAGTTAAATACTGGGCCCAGCTGTCTAAGGCATCTTTCATTCAACAGAAAAAAGATCTAGACACCTTATACAAAGCAGGAATGAAGCTATACAACGTCACATTATATTTGAATCCTTACAAACTGTACAAAGACAGTCCTGTATAAAATGTTGCAGATCTGCTCTGCTCCTTGACTACCCTCACAAAATTATAAATGCAGTGTTCAGGTTTTAAAATTAAAAAAGTCACACTAGACGTCCTACAAAGTGAGTGAGTTTGTTCTGTAAGGTCTGCTAACTGTATGTGCATTGATTCCTCTGTTTCCCACTGCTGCTGTATCAGTGTGTGTTTCTGCTGGTGTTCTGTCCTCAGCTGCCCCCTGCGTGGCCCGAGCAGGGCCGGCTGGAGTTTCGTGACGTGGCTCTGTCCTACAGGGAGGGTCTGCCCAACGCGCTGGATGGAGTGAGCCTGCTGGTGCCACCCGGGGAGAAAATTGGCATTATGGGGCGCACAGGCTCTGGCAAGTCGTCCATGTTCCTGGCCCTGTTCCGCATGGTGGAACTGAACCGGGGGCAGATTCTGCTAGATCACCTGGACATCAGCACCGTGGGCCTGGCTCAGCTGAGGTACGCCACAGTTAGAAGACACCACATTTCTTTAAGATTATCAATGATTTTCTCACCTCGTCCCGTAGTGCTGTGAGGTGGAATCATCAGCGTGCTCTTTGTGCCCTCTGCAGGTCCAGGTTGGCCATTATTCCTCAGGACCCCTTCCTGTTCAGCGGGAGCGTCAGGGAGAACCTGGACCCGTGTGGGCGACAGACGGACCAGCAGCTGCTGGACGTCCTGGACCAGTGCCACCTCAGCAGCGTGGTCGGCAGGATGGGTGAGTTATTGATCTGGAGACGATCGCTGAGCAGCACAGCTGAGGGCCCCTTTTAAACCAAACTGTGTTGGAAAACCTCCTGACTCGGGAAGTTAAACTCCACACAGTATCACCTGAGAAAGTCTCTGTTAGCTCAGAATGATTGATAAATTAAACCATTTCATGTACAGTCAGTTTGCTTCTGCACATGTTGTATTAACTGGTCAGTTCAGAAGTTCAGTAAAACACTTTTATTATCATATTTCATACGTTGCAGCATGATTTTTTTCTCTGCTTTTTTTTTTTTAATTACGTTTATTGAACAGGGACAAATGTATCAAACATTATTTCATAAAAAATACAAAACAGATGTCATACAAACAGGTTTCTAGTCAGAGCTAATTTGCAACCCCTGTCCCTGGTTAGGCCTTTACTTAACATTGGAAAGCAGAGTTAAAACAGTACAAAACCATTAAAATACAAAACAATGCAAAACAGAATAAACAGAATAAAGACAATACAAAGAGAAGAAGCAAAAACACAAACCAGATAAGGACAGAAAACTAAAATAATACAGTGGTACAGTATGTTAAAGTCAATGTTCACCAGCTTGTTTCAGTTTCAGCCATTGTTTTACTTGTTGCTAAAAACCTTGAGCTCTGTCAGTATTTTGATTTCAGGTTCAGTGTATTCCATAATTTGGTATCTATTACAGAGAAGGATGACTGTCCAAATGTTGTTCTGCGTTTTGCTATTCTACAATTACTACTTGTTGCAGCCCTAGTTCTAATTCCACCGTTTTGTTTGTTTAGTTTAGTATTTCTGGGGCAAGGTTATTCACACATTTGAAAATAAGTTTTAAAAATGAGAAGCCTACAAAACTGTCAAAACGTAATAGATTGTATTTTTTGATAATTTGGCAGTGATGCCATCCTACAGGTTTTTGCTTCTCCCTATTTTCCTTTGTGTATTGATTCTGTTAAGTACTTCCATAGTTGTATCTGCTAATGTTTACTGGGGATGATTGAGGGATGATCACAGGGTCTGTTCTGTGTTTGTGCGTGTGAATGGCAGGGGGCCTGGATGCTGAGGTGGGAGAGAGAGGGAAAGGCTTCTCTGCTGGCCAGAGGCAGCTGCTGTGTCTGGCCAGAGCGTTGCTCACGCAGGCCAAGGTGAGTCCCAGCTACGGCGTTTTGCTCTAACCTTAAACACGGCAGACCGGACAAAATATCAGGTTGGTTTCTGTGGAGTCACTGATGCCGTCCCCGTCAGGATTCAGCGGAACAGTCTGGTCGTCCACGATAGCACCGCTGCTTCTGTGTGTGTGTGTGTGTGTGTGTGTGTGTGTGTGTGTGTGTGTGTGTGTGTGTGTGTGTGTGTGTGTGTGTGTGTGTGTGTGTGTGTGTGTGTGTGTGTGTGTGTGTGTGTGTGTGTGTGTGTGTGTGTGTGTGTGTGTGTGTGTGTGTGTGTCATCAGGGAGTAGCCTGGCCAGCCAGACCCATTTATTTTGAACATTTTCTCTGGAGAGATGAGTCCCCAGCCCAGCCCCCCAGGCATTTCCCCATTTTGGGATATCTATTGCAGATACTTGTCTGCACTGCAAAAACTCAAAACATTTGTCTTATTTCTAGTTAAAATGTCTCATTTTTAGTCAAAAAAATCTCATTACACTTAAAACAAGACTCATCACTGGAAAAAACAACAATTTTCACCTGTTTCAAGTAAATTTTCACTTAAAATAAGTATAAAAATCTGCCAGTGGAACAAGATTTTTTTGCTTGTAATGAGAAGATAAATCTTGTCCCACTGGCAGATTTTTCTACTTATTTCAAGTATTTTGACTAAAAATTAGACATTTTAACTAGAAATAAGACAAATATTCCTGGTAAGATTTTGAGTTTTTGCAGTGTGGTTGTTGCTCTTCCTACACGTCACATGAGTTCATACCTGTCAAGTCTCCAGTTTTGGGCAGGAAACTACCGTATTGTACCCCTCTTTCCTTTTTAGTATTTTCCCGTAAATTTCCCGTTTTATAATATAATAATTTTTAAAAAGCATTCTTATGCCTCTCCTAAGTGAATTGCCACTAACCTTGCAATAACTGCCCCTCGTTGTGCCCTGGTTCTCGCGAGGTTAGTGGCAACAGCGGGAACAAACTCGGAACAACAAATAGGAGATGGATGGATGTAACGAGAGAGAAAACATTTCTTCCAAAAAAGCAAAGACTTAGTGTAAATATCTCTAAAAATGGGAAACCAAATTTACTTTCCTAAAGAGGAGCAGGACGGGGCTCAGTTACGCGTTCTGACAGTCATGAATGCCAGAGAGGGAAAATGTAAATGTTTCACTTGAAGACAATCAATGTGTATATAAACTGAAAATATTTAAAATAAATAAATGTGCTTTATTTCACTTTTATGTTTTCATTTAGGCTCTGTTATAGATATGACATACATAGGAATGTCCACAGCATTTCAGTGTCAACAGACGCAGACCTGTCAGATTCAGAACACATAATTGTAGTTTATAAATGTTTGACAGGTAGATATTTTAGATTTCTTGTAAACCTGTCTTAAAATGGAATGCAAATACTGGACCTCGGTTGGGCTGGTGGGACAGCGGGCAGTGGAAAATGTCCCTTATTTTTAAAAACTTCCACTGGTGTCTGCAGAAACGTTGCTCTGCATCCTTGGAAATCGCAGTCAAGGCAAGGCAAGGCAAATTTATTTATATAGCACAATTCAACACAAGGTAATTCAAAGTGCTTTACATTGACATTAAAAGCGACAGGACATAATAACAAATAGGTAAGAAATCAAATCCAAGGAAAACAGAGTAATTCTTTGTTTTGAAGGAAAAAAAGGATGAGGATGTGTGGCCGGGTTAATCAGAAACACGCTCTGCACCTGAAGTTATCAGTACATAAAGTTTTGAGCACACAGAGAGGCGTCTGCCTGGATGCCCGTCTGTAATGCCAATATAATAGCACTGCAGCTCTGTCAGATAGAATTAGTATGGATTAGTGGGTTTAGGTGAGCGTCTGCTTGAGTTTCTGGTTTGGCTTCGGGCTGTTGATGGCCATTGTTAGTCTGAATCTCTGCCGTCAGCACTTTTGTCTGGATTGGACTGCAGTTTGAGGCCGTGACGCGGGTCACACCCACTGTTCTGCTCGGGGCCAAGCAGAAAGAGGCGGGTACGGCCAAATGCAATTAGCTTAGTGATTCAGCTGAGTCGACTTCTGGTATTTTACCACACTCAGGGCGCTGAAGCGTCAGCGTTGTGACTGACCACCTCGGATTAAAAGCACAACGGGTAAAGACCTGCGAGTCTACCTGCGTGAGTCCACTGAGCACAGTTACAACCAAAGTAGTGCAAAATGTGTATCAAAACCATCCCGGTCAGATACGGGTACAGACCAAGACGTGCCTCCCGTAGGCAGCGCAATCCACAAAACCTGTGCTGTCCCAGGGTGTGTCCGTCTGCCACATCCTCTTTTACCTTTGGTCTCTGGAACTGTCAGTCTGCAGTTAACAAAACAGAGTTCAGCAGTTCATTGTTACGTCTCTCAGACATGCAGGTCGTCGCCCTGACTGAGACTTGGATCCGCTGCTCTATCCGTAGATGCAGAATTCACTCGCTCTGCTGGACGAGGAGGTGGTACAGGCTTTTATAATGTCCAAAAAGTGTATTTTCACATCCATCTGTCCCATTGCTAACTGCTCATCACTTGAACATCACGCAGTAAAAATCTCTAAGCCCTTCACTGCTTACTTTCTGGTCATATACCGCCCTCCAGGAGGCAACATAGATGGGTTCATCTCTTAACTCTGACATCCCTGATGATGCTCTCCGCTAATTATACTGGGAGACATGAACATTCACATCGGCAAAACACAGGTAAATGAGTTTCTCGGTCTCATCCACTCTTCCAATCTTGCGCTGGTCCAGACTCCCCCAACACACAAAGCTGGTCACATCCTTGACCTGGTGCTGACCAGAAACTGCACTACAGCTGACGTGTGTGTCGCACCACTGCACCTCTCAGACACTTCCTGGTTACATTTTCCATCTCCCTCCCTCATGTCACTCACCCGACTCCAAAGATGGTTTCCTACCGCAGAAACTTACGATCGCTCTGCCCTACACAGCTGTCTAATGAGGTCTGCTCTACCCTCCCTTCCCTCTCAGACTTTTCCACACTATCTGTTAATGAGGCTACGGAGAGGCCTCCTCTCTGGATAAACTCTGTCCTCTGGTGTCCAAACCAGCTGGACAGAAACCTCCCAGTCCATGGAGGTTCAGAGGAACCACAGAGCTGGTCTTAGGGCAGCAGAAAGAAAGTGGGACAAATCCAAAGAGCACACTGACCTGTCTGAGTACCGACAAAAAAGTTCATTTTTCACATCCAGCTTAAAGGCTGGATAAATGAGGATGAGGTCTCTAAACTTCTAGTTGGCTCAATACCAACGACCTGTCCTCTTGATCATGTCCCTACCGACATCCTGCAGAGCATTTTACCGACGGTCAGACCTGCAGTAACCCACGTTATCAACTCCTCTCTTACTTCTGGCATGTTTCCCTCTGCCTTCAAACAAGCTTGAGTCACTCCACTGCTGAAAAACCCCACACTCAACCCTGGCCAGGCTGAAAACTACCAGCAGGTCTCACTGCTCCCGTTCATGTCTAAACTTCTAGGACGTGCCGTCTTCAGTCAGGTCTCACAGTTCCTTCACGACAACTGCCTGTACGATCCACATCAGTCTGGCTTTAGGCCACCCAACTGAAACTGCTTTTCTGTCAGTTTCTGAGTCACTACGGGCTGCCAGATCTGCTGGTCCGTCCTCAGTCCTCATACTGTTGAGTCACTACGGGCTGCCAGATCTGCTGGTCTGTCCTCAGTCCTCAGACTGCTTGACCTGTCTGCTGCCTTTGATCCGGTCAACCACCACATCCTCCTCTCCACACTCTCAAAGCTTTCAGGATCTGTCCTCTTGTGGTTCATGTCTTACCTCGCAGGCAGATCCTTCAGAGTGTCATGGCAAGGACGAGTGTCCAGATTGCATGAGTTGGCAACAGGGGTGCCACAGGGATTGGTGCTTGGCCCTCTTCACTTTTCACTATACACCTCTTCACTAGGTGAAATCATCAGCTCTCATGGCTTCTACCACTGCTAGGCAGATGACACCCAGCTCTCTCTTTCCTTCCCACCTGGTGACACTTCTGGGTAACGGTCCAACAATTATAACCAGTACTTCCACAACAATGTCCTGTCTTCACAATGCTGGGAGGTTGGGACACTGAGAAAAGCTTTGAACAGAGACACTAACACTAAATATAGACACTGATTTTATAACCATTATTGTGCCTCTATTAAATGTGTGTGTTTTCTAAACAGTCACGCTGTAATGACGTATTTTAAAGACTAGCAAGGGGTCTTTACAGGTTACCGTATTTGAGTTCCCAAATGTTTTTAAAGTGTGCTGCAGGCCTGAAAGGTAATGGACGGATTTGAGCAAGTGAAACAAATTTGATTACTAAATATTAAAGTAGCAATGTGTCATGTGAACCCGGAAATGAAATTCATACTCCATACGCCAGTCTGGGAATGTGGAGCAGTGTAGCTGCACAAAGTGAGTTGGTCTACCCTTGCGTAAGAAACGAGAAAACAGTCTTTCCTTGTCAATTCAACATCAAATGTAATGTGAATCAAAACCGGAAATCTGATAATCCAAACCCAGGATCTGTAACCATGAAGTCAAAATCTACTACTCAAACTAAGAGTGCAGACGTTTTTCTGTTACACATTTCATTTATCACCATCATTTTCTAAAAGCAACTCTGTTTCCAAAGTGTCGTTCTCAGTTGTGCCTTTTTCTTTTTGCTGCTGTTATTCTGAAACGAGTCAAATCAGCACTTCATCAATCTACTGCGGGCAGGCGGTGTGGTGGAAAAACGGATTAACACCTCTTTATAAAATGTTTAAACCACTCGCAATTATCTGGACGGAAACTGAAGGCATTTAGATGACCAGGAAGACTTGAGAGATGATCCAAGTTTCAGTAGATTTAATTAATTATTTGCTTGCGAATGGGTCAAAACGTACATCAGGCACCTCGATACAGGAATGACAAAGAATGAAAGATGCATCTTGATTTTGAAAACAACAAAATGATGACTAAACATTACGATAACAGGTCATTGTGGCACCAGAGCTGATCTTTCAGAAACAAACATGAGTTTGCACTCTGTACTCAGGCCAAGGCTAATATTTCCATCACAGGCAGGACATAGTTGAGATCAATACATTTGGCGCTGAATTAACACCATAGTAACTTGACTTACTCTACCATCAAAAATGTTTAACGAAACAAAAATCTGCAGCAGTTAACTTGCCAATCTAAAAAAAATGTTGCAAGTTCTGCATCAAATTTCATTTCTTTGTTGTCCATAAACTGTCTCCGACGAGGGCGAGCACTGCCGATATTCACTCTGCTTTTAGTCCTGTTTTATCCGCTCTTTTCCACTTCTGGACTAGCGTTTTTTACCGTACCGGGACGTTGTGGTGGTGGCAAAGCTCTTTTACCGAGAGCTTCAGCTGCTTTTCCTGTTTGTTTCTCCTAAAATGGTAACCTGGGGCCTCATTTATAAAAGAGTGCGTAGGATTCATACTAAAAGTGCGTGTGCGCCCAAAAGCCGAAAATGGCGTCCACACAAAAAAATCCTGATTTATAAAACCGTTTGCACGCACATCTGCACGCAATGTTCGCTTTATAAATCACAGTCCACCTGGAAGGTTGCGCACGTGAATTCGCCTCATATCCCGCCGTCTACACGCCCACTTCATACCATAAATGGGCAATGCAAAGTACTTGATGACTGTATTTGTATATGAATGAGCCTGCTGAGCATGTGCAGTGCCACCTGCAGTCTGTTTCTGCTGCGTCAGGATGAATGAGACGTGTGATGAGACGTGTCCAGCCACCGTGCCACTAAATTTCACGGAGACTGAGATCGAGATGTTGTGGATGAGGTGGAGGCAGGAAAACCACATTATTTGGTGGTCACAGTAATGGCATCACTAACAAAAATAAAGCGAGTGCCACGGACAGATCTGTTGCAGAAAAAAGAAGTGGTGTGATTTGAAGGTGGAGGCCAAGAGGTACGGAGCCCCTAAAGGGACACGGATTTTTTTAATGTATATATATAATGAGTTTTACGTGCGCGCGTGAAACCTTTATGGCTGATTTATGGTTCTGCGTTACACCAACGCAGAGCCTACGGCGCAGGCTCTGCGTTGGTGTAACGCGGAACCATGATTATGGAGGACCAAAACTGACATAATTAAAGGTTTCTACTAAAAACACTTTTCCACTGTACATTTAACAGTGACATGTGGAATAAGTACAGTATACAGTAAAACAACAGTTGTTTTCAGAGACACAGCTCTACAAAAATATGTAGATTTGAATGCCTTTTATTCATTGTTTATTTAGATTAGATTATCCTTTATTTCTCCCTCAATGGGGAAACTCAATTTGTTCAGCAGCAGTACACTTAACACACACATGCAGGGGAGGGGTAAAGTAAAAATATATAATTACAAAATATAGACAGTATATACATTGGAATGGAAATAAAAGTAGTGCGAAAAAAAAACAGTGCAAAAAGAGCAGGTAATTCAATTCAATTTTGTTTATATAGCGTCTAATACAACAAAAGTTGTCTCTAGACGCTTTTCAGAGACCCATACCCGGAACAAAGGTTTTAAATGTTCCAACCGTAGCCTCTTGAACCCCTCTTTGCCTTTATACCCACGAGAGGGTTCTCAAAGTACAGTTTTCATCTAAATTCCTTCTTTAAAGTGATGACAAAAAGAAAAACATAAGAAACAGCTTAGAGGAACACGAAGAATCTTTCTCCTAAAAGAGGTTTTTTTGTGCCGAAAAATCATATTTGTAATATACTACACCATACAAAATAACCTACCTTTAAACCGCTGTCTGGGTGTCATATAGTTTGTTATAAATTCAAAGTTAAACTTTTGTTGATTGGGGTTGTATTATTGCGTCCTTACTTCCTCAGTTTCAGTCATCCCCACACAGTTTGCAGCTGTTTTTAACTGACCTCTGACCTCCAGAGTGTGTTTTTGTGCAGCTGCTGTGTATTGATGAAGCCACGGCCAGTGTGGATCACCAGACGGACAAACTGCTGCAGCAAACCATCAGGGACAAGTTTCATGACAAGACTGTGCTCACTATCGCCCACAGGTAAATGTTTCCTGGTGCAAATGTCTGTAAAAGTCAGTTTTCCTGCCCCGTGCTGCAGTACGATATGCAGTAAAACCTTTTCTCACCTTTGTAACTTTGTGTTTTCAATCCAGTTCATTAGTAAGAGTCAAAAGTGTTTTGTTTTCGAATGAGACGTTCAAATCTTGGCTGATTCCTCGTCTTCCTGTGGATATTTAGAGAATATTGTTTTTGTTTCATCAGGATCAACACCATCATGGACTGTGACCGAGTGCTGGTGATGCATGCTGGGAAGGTGCTGGAGTTTGACGCTCCCGCTGCTCTCTGCCAGTCTGACTCCTCGGTGTTCCGCCGGCTGGTTGGGGAGTTAGGAGATGGAGACGTCCCAAAGACGGGAGAAGGAGAGGACTGTGAAACCTGACGATGTTTTTCCCCTCGTGTATCCCGGACCGGCCTGCTGAGAAACCTTTAGACTCCACACACGCTTGCAGCTCCGGCCCGGCTGAAGCTGAGAGGCGTCGCCTGCACGGGCTCATCGTCACGCGTGTGGCCAGAAAAATGTCATTTGCTGCTGTTTCATTTCCTAAGAAATGTAAGCTCTTATTGTATTTACCTTAATTTCCGACTTTGGTTTGTTGAAACGTAAACATTTTGGCTGACGTGTTTCTTTATATCCATGTCTACATTTTATTTTACTGCCCTGCAGTACTTTTTACTGTGTAAAAGTATAACTTGTTTCTACACGTCAGTGCTGTCAGCTGCTCTAAACAGCGTTTGTACTTCACTGTTTCCTGTTTCCTCCTCCTTTCCCAGGATGCACGGCGGGAGTTATCGTGCAACTTTGCCAACTACTACTTTACAATAAGGATTTTTTTTCTTTGCTTTTGTTACCTAAACGTCGATCAAGACGGAGATACACTAACCACTGTATACACCGTTTCTGCTTTTCATTATTTACCGAGACTCGTAAAGTACCAGTTTTAGTCAGCTGGGATGTGAAGTAACGTCTAAAACTGCTGCTCAGTGACGTACAGTAGTTACACCAACTGTTCTCTACCACGGACCCACCAGACGAGCTTTACTGTAATTACAGACGTCATTCATTCAATCACGGCGCATAAACTGTAAGAGCCCTCATCTATGGGCTTTGTGGGCTTTGAACTAAAAAACTATTTTTATAAATCATTTGAAGAGTTGAATTAAACACAAAGTCTGCATCCGTCTTGGGAGCCGGGCTGTTATTTATAAAAATAAAGAGAAATATTTTGGCTGCTAATTCTACTTGTTGCATTTGTAATTGTAAATATCTGCCGCCAGCAAAAATAAGTTATGATTCCTTACGTTGGGTTTTGAAGAAATGATGAATGTACTGTACATGACTGTTTTGTTTTAATTAAGTTGTTAGAAATAAAGTGCAGCTCTAAAGTTGAACCAGACTTGGGAGTCTGACTGGATGTTGTCAGAAAGTCACCTGTCTTGTAAATGTTGACCAAGACGGCGTACACTTTTTGGTTTATAACCGTGTTACACCCACTCCCTTCCCTGAAACCTGCTCAAAGCCTCCACTTAATGATAAATAAAAGCCAGAAATGTATCTCAATGCTGCTTACATATTTTTTACATCACTTCACACTGAAGGCATCACTTGACTTCAGTCACTCACTTGCTCTTTTTATTTATTCATTTATGTCATTTTGATGTCTTGTCTCAGGAAAATGGTTTGCTGCATATTGTAAGATGGCCATACAGCCTGCAGCCTGTTTACCACATTCAATTTTGCCTCTTAGCTTCATCACAGAGAGCTGGCCAGGCTCCAGCCGAGCCCTGTGACCCTGACCTGCAGATATACACAGTACTGGAGTTGAGGGGGGACGGCATCCCCCCCTGAAATAAAAACGGTCCAAATCATCCCCCCTGTAAAACTGCCATCCCCCCTTTCCATCCCTTATGTCATTTCATCAATGAATGTGGTTTTACTGCTATTTCAACATTTAGAGTCATCACCAGAAAAATAACTTATTTGACCATTTTCACCTGTTTCAAGTAAATTTTCACTTGAAATAAGTACAAAAATCTGCCAGTGGGACAAGATTTATCTTCTCATTACAAGCAAAAAAATCTTGTTCCACTGGCAGATTTTTCTACTAATTTCAAGTGAAAATCTACTTGAAACAGGTGAAAATTGTTGTTTTTTCCAGTGATGAGTCTTGTTTTAAGTGTAATGAGATTTTTTTTACTAAAATGAGACATTTGAACTAGAAATAAGACAAATATTGTTGTTAAGATTGTGAGTTTTTGCAGTGATCCATTTTACTTATCCTGTGAAGGACAGAGTCATATTGATAAGTTCAGAAAAGTGTTTTTTATTGTTGTGTTTTGATGTATTTGATGTAAGCCCAGTGGATATTTAAAGCTTACAGAAGGCTGCATTTAACTGCTGCTATGTCAATCCTGCAGTATTTCTGCAGGTGTTTTGGTCACTGCTATTATTTGTAATATATTATATTATTTGTAATCAGCACAAATTATCTGTCCCCATATGATCAAATCCACCATCCCCCCTGATTTTTTTTTTTACAACTCGAGTACTGGATATACATGATGCACGCCTGATATTCCAAGTTGCCATCGTTGGTTAGGGTTAGGGTTAAACCAGTGTAAAACTTGTGTGCGTGCATTTGTGCTCAGACCTGACGAACACTTTGGAGCATATTTGGTTCACGTCCACGTAGTTAAAGTGGTCAAAGGGTCACCGCAGCTCAGTCAGGTTCAGACGTTTGTGTTGAGACTTTCTTCATTCTTAACATGCTTTGAAAAATAGTTTAGATATTCAGCAGCAAGATATCGTCAGTTTTCGTTCTTTTCACATCAGGTCAGGTTAACGTTGAGCTCCTGACACAGCTCTACTTTCTCCACAAGAGAAGCTGCTGTCAAACTGATTCTTGCAGCCAAACACCAATTTGCATCAGATTTTCTCTCCTTTTTTTTTAAGCTTTCATTTCAATTCTGGTTCTGCTCTCAAAGCAGCTTCCCTGTTTCGACCAGAAAACTGGTTAGTCCGGTCCAAACTTGGACAACCCCCCCGCATTAGAATCAAGTATGAGGCCGTTTCCATTTTAGGCAGTTTTCATTCCACACAAAATCACACAAAAAAGCATCTTTTGTTCATTTTCATGTTTGGTTTTATTTTAAAGGTCCCGTTTGAAATGGTCCGGCATCTTCTGGGTCTCAAGCCGTATATGACCTGTAGCCTACGTGTGTTTTAATGATTTTTCTGCCGTTCAACTGCCACTCTTGACTGCAAGCAGACTCGAATAACTGATTTGTTAATGTTTCTCCTTTTTGTCTTGTTCAATTCAATTCAATTTTATTTATATAGTGTCTATTACAACACAAGTCGTCTCTAGGATCTTTCCGGAGACCAGAACATAAACCCCTGAGCAATTATTACATAAACAATGGCAGGTAAAAACTCCCCTAGTGGGAGAAAAACCTTAAGCCAAACAGTGGCAAGGAAGTCTTGTCTTCATGTCAAATCAAATCAAATCAAATCAAACTTTATTTATATAGCACTTCTCATACAAATAATGCAACACAAAGTGCTTAACATGAAACAAATGAACATAAAACTTATTAATGCCCTGCCCCCCTCCCCCCTCCCCGCAGACACAAGCACACTACAATTGACCGTCCTAGGTTATACACACACACAGACACACGGTGCAGACATGGCTAGGCACAGAGGATCCAGGTGAGGAAAAGGTAACAGGGAGCCGTCCACGCCAGGAGTTCTCATAGCCCGCAGCTACAAGGGGGGGGCCCACAGAGACCATCCCGGCCCGGACGGATAGAGGAGTCCACACCACAGCGGTGAAGCCGTGGTGCAGAGCTCCACAACCATCCAGGCCAGAACCACCCCCAGGACGACCCCCTGCAGGCCAGAGTCACTCCCAGCATGGAGGCTCCCCATGAGGAAACACTGGAGATAAAAGCTGCAAGAAAGCAGGATAAGATACACTAAAAGAGTTTAAAAAGTATAACATAACGTAAAATCCTAAAAGTATGTCTAAAAAGCAAGACATTAAAAACTAAAAGAATAAGACAGTAGAATGTATAAAATAGACCATAAATAACGACTAAAATATTTAGATAAAACATGAAATTAAACAAAAATAAAATATGATAAAAAAGGATAAACTAAATATAAAACAGAGCAGTAAGATCCAATAAAAATAAGGGTGAGCATAAGAAATTTAAAAGAGTTAAATGAGTCAGTTAAAAGCCTGATTAAAGAGATGGGTCTTGAGCCTCTTTTTAAAAACATCAACAGTCTCTGCGGCCCTGAGGTTCTCCTGAGGTTCTCCTGAGGTTCCTGAGGTTCTCCTGAGGTTCCCCTGAGGTTCTCCTGAGGTTCTCCTGAGGTTCTCCTGAGGTTCCCCTGAGGTTCTCCTGAGGTTCTCGAGGTTCCTGAGGTTCTCCGGGAGGCTGTTCCACAATCGGGGACCATAAAAACTGAATGCCGCCTCCCCGTGTGTCCTGGTTCTAACTTTTGGTATGGTTAAAAGGCACCGGAGGACCTCAGGGTCCGTGAGGGTCGATAGGGTAAAAGTAGTGCAGACAAATAAGAAGGCCCAAGACCATTAAGACACTTAAAAACTAGTAAAAGAACCTTAAAATCGATCCTGAAGTGCACGGGGAGCCAATGCAGCGATTTTAAAACAGGTGTAATGTGCTCCCGCCCTCTGGTCCTCGTCAGCACGCGTGCGGCTGAGTTCTGTAATAGCTGTAGGTTATTAATACTCTTTTTAGGAAGACCAGAGAGCAGGGCGTTACAATAATCTAAACGACATGAGATAAAAGCATGCATTAGCACCTCCGTACTAGCCTGAGAGAGAAACTGGCGGACTCTGGCTATGTTCTTAAGATGGTAAAAACCGATCTTTGTTATGTTTTTAATATGTGGAATAAAAGTGAGCTCAGAGTCGAAAATCACGCCCAGATTTTTAACTGATTTTGAGGGTTTAAAATCCTGTAACTTTGGTAAAAGTTTCTCTCTCTGGCCTTCGGGACCGATGAGTAAAACCTCTGTTTTGCCCTGGTTGAGCTGTAGGAAGTTTGCTGCCATCCATGACTTAATATCTAAAATACAGTTAAAAAGGGCATCAATTGGCCCTGTGTCATCGGGAGACACGGCGATGTACAGTTGCGTATCGTCAGCGTAACTATGGAAGCTGATGCCGTGTCTCCTGATGACGTCCCCAAGGGGCAGCATGTACAGGTCTGTTAAAAACGGACATTATTTACTCATAATTTATTGATCCAAACTCGTTTTGTGTCATTTTGAGACGTGTAACGTCTGTAAAGCGCCCACTTACACTCCTCAAGAGAGAAATAAACTGATCCAGGAACATGGCCCTGTAATGCAGGACTAAACACAGAAGCAAAGATTATTCTGACTTGTTTCTATTTTCTGTCTTAACAGACTGATTTATGGTTTAAACGTCAATTGTTGGACTATATTGTCGTCCAAAGGGAAAATCAATCAGTCTCCATTCAGCAGGCGTGCCTGATAACATTTCTGTCTTTCCAGGTCCGATGACATAACAGCTGCGTGACTGCAGCCTCACTCCTTTCTTTGTACCCAGATTCTCCCAGCCTTTGTGACCAATACAAGCTGTGATTTCAAGTATCTACATGAGTCACAACTCCTGCCGCTCCTCTTGGCTCAGGTCCACGTTTCCTTTTTCATTTTAGCAGACCTGAGTGTTTGGTCTATGTTTTAGAGTGGTCACGGCTTCAGAACTGGCTACCTGGCCCACTCAAGTGTGTGTGTGTGTGTGTGTGTGTGTGTGTGTGTGTGTGTGTGTGTGTGTGTGTGTGTGTGTGTGTGTGTGTGTGTGTGTGTGTGTGTGTGTGTGTGTGTGTGTGTGTGTGTGTCTGTGTGTGTGTGTGTGTGTCTGTGTGTGTGTGTGTGTGTGTGTGTGTGTGTGTGTGTGTGTGTGTGTGTGTGTGTGTGTGTTCCCTGACTGTCAGCAGTGTGTGTGTGTTGTTTGTATACAGGGCACAGAGGTGTGGGGTAGTTAAGGAGTGTTTTCATGAGGGCGTATGGCGTTAGAGGGTGTGTTTGTGACTCTTAATGATGGCAGAACATTTAAGGTGGAACCTGTTTGTCGGCTTCAGGTTGAGTATTTGTCCACCTGCCCGGCGCTGCTCGCCTCACTGACTCTCAGACTCTCAGACTCTCAGACTCTCAGACTCTCAGACTCCCAGCATGGACTGACGTCTCGGCTTCAGCTCCAGCGGCAGAAGAACCTGCTCCAGTGGAAGCCACGGTGTGACAGATCCTCAGGTCAGTTTGGTTTCTCAGCTTTTATTTGTCAGTTGTGTGTCTCATCCTGGGAGCTCCTGGGTCCTTAAGGTGAAAGAGGTGTGCAGTGCAGTTTTCAAGTCTCTGGCATGCCGGTGGTTTCTGTCAACCTGCCCCTGCTCAGCGTGAGAGATGCCCTGCTGTTGCTTTATATGTTTCTGTACAGTTTTATCCCTTCATGGTTCTGGTTGTGGAAAAAAAACAACCCATTTCTGCTTTTTGCTGAGCCTTTGATTTTGTGTTTTTGTCTTGACTGAAACTGCAGCTCATTCGTGAGGTGTTTAACATTTAACCTTTTTAGCTGTGGATCAGCCGTTCACTGCAAAAACTCTAAATCTTACCTGGCATATTTGTCTTATTTCTAGTTAAAATGTCTCATTTTTAGTCAAAAAATCTCATTACTCTTAAAACAAGAGTCATTACCAGAAAAATAACTTATTTGACAAATTTCACCTGTTTCAAGTAAATTTTCACTTGAAATAAGTAGAAAAATCTGCCAGTGGGACCAGATTTATTTTCTCATTACAAGCAAAAAAATCTTGTTCCACTGGCAGATTTTTCTACTTATTTTAAGTGAAAATCTACTTGAAACAGGTGAAAGTGATGAGTCTTGTTTTGTGTTTTGTGTAATGAGATTTTTTTTTGACAAAAAATGAGACATTTTAACTAGAAATAAGACAATATTCTTTAAGATTTTAGGTTTTTGCAGTGTTTCTTTGATCAGATATCATCTGAGGACATTTGAAATATCAGGATGATGACATGTATATTCAAGAAACTCAGTATTTAAGACATCCAACAGACATAATCTAATCATTAAAAAGAATGATATTTTATTACTATCTGGGGACATTTTTCACACGGTACGTTAGGTCGTGTTTAGGGTCAGCAGTTTTCACTTTCTAGTCAATTTGATTGCATTTTTCATTTCTCATTACTGAAACATTTTAGCTCATGTATTTGTAAGATCAGTCTTGCCTATTTATTTGACTTAAGGGCCGCTGGGTGGTGCAGTGGGTTAAGTAGCGGTTCATATACCGAGGCTACAATCCTGCAGCGGTCGCAGGTTTGAATCCCGGCCTGCACCTTTGCTGCATGTCATCCCCGTTCTCTCTCTCTAGCCCCTTCCTGTCTGCAAATTGAATAAAGGGCCACTAGAGCCACTAAAAAAATCTTAAAAAATAATAATAATTTGACTTAAACCAGACCCAAACCTCCCAGGAAGAATGTTCCTGGTTCAACCCCTAGCAGGGTTTGCATGTCCTCTCCGTGCCTGCATGGGTCTGGTCCTGGTATTCCCACCTCATCCAGAACGTGCCAGGTGAACTGTGAGTGTGTGAGAGGCAGTACTGGAGTTGAGGGGGGATGAGGGGGGACGGCATCCCCCCCTGAAATAAAAACGGTCCAAATCATCCCCCTGTAAAACTGCCATCCCCCCTTTCCATCCCTTATGTCATTTCATCAATGAATGTGGTTTTACTGCTATTTCAACATTTAGAGTCATCACCAGAAAAATAACTTATTTGACAATTTTCACCTGTTTCAAGTACATTTTCACTTGAAATAAGTAGAAAAATCTGCCAGTTGGACAAGATTTATCTTCTCATTACAAGCAAAAAAAATCTTGTTCCACTGGCGGATTTTTCTACTTATTTTAAGTGAAAATCTACTTAAAACAGGTGAAAATTGTTGTTTTTTCCAGTGATTAGTCTTGTTTTAAGTGTAATGAGATTTCTTTACTAAAATGAGACATTTTAACTAGAAATAAGACACATATTCTTGTTAAGATTTTGAGTTTTTGCAGTGATCCATTTTACTTATCCTGTGAAGGACAGAGTCATATTGATAAGTTCAGAAAAGTGTTTTTTATTGTTGTGTTTTGATGTATTTGATGTAAGCCCAGTGGATATTTAAAGCTTACAAGGCTGCATTTAACTGCTGCTATGTCATTCCTGCAGTATTTCTGCAGGTGTTTTGGTCACTGCTATTATTTGTAATATATTATATTATTTGTAATCAGCACAAATTATCTGTCCCCATATGATAAAATCCACCATCCCCACTGATTTCTTTTACAACTCGAGTACTGGTGATAGTTTGCACGTGGCTCTGTGATGGACTGGAGACCTGTCCAGATCCAGAACCCCCTGGCTTTACCTGAAAACATCTGAGACCCTGGGATGTCATCTTCAGATTGCCAATTAGAGATCACATTGATATAAAGACTGACCAGAAATATTTTTTGTAGATTGAATTAAGATGTTGCAGCCCCATCACAAAATAACATGCACACATTTCTTGTTCTTTTAAACATACTTTTGCTGGGAAGTGAGATAAGAGTTTGAATGTTACTTTTGTGTAGCTGCAGAAACTGAAGTCAGCTTCTGATTGGAGATAAATGCTTTCTGTTTCCTGCTCACGTTCGCAGTGAAGTCACGTGATTGTTAAGAACAGATAGAGCCCTGATTCTCAGACAGTGAGCGGACAGTATTCATGAATTGAAAAATACCGGGTGTGGTTATTATGATTATTGGCTCGTACATGGGAAACACTCGAAAAGAAAAACCTGTCCCTGGTTTCTCCCACTAGTGACTCCACAGCCCGGAGGCATGTGTTGAATACCTGAGGTGTGTGTGTGTGTGTGTGTGTGTGTGTGTGTGTGTGTGTGTGTGTGTGTGTGTGTGTGTGTGTGTGTGTGTGTGTGTGTGTGTGTGTGTGTGTGTGTGTGTGTGTGTGTGTGTGTGTGTGTGTGTGTGTGTGTGTTTTTGTGCTTCCTGAATGCCACTTGTCCAGGAAAGAGTACCGAAACAAAACTTCTTCCTTCACGTGTTTAGATTGTGATCATTTGGACCACATGTTCAAAAAGATGGATGAAATGCATTAAAACATGCACTTGATAGAGACCAAGAAAATCTGAATTTATATTTTCATCTCCATTTCCTGTGCTCTGCAAAAGCAGATTTTATTTAAATAGTCCACTGAAATGAAAAGGAGGTTTCGGTCTTCTCCTCCACCTACTGAACAGGTTAAACTGAACTTGGATCAGGACTTAAATGTATTTAACTGGTTTAACTGCTGGAAAAACGTGGTTACATAATATTGATCACAATGTGTTCACTCACTGTTGTGTTTTCTCCTGTAGGCTTTGTGAAAGATACGCCACTCATCGTCAAGCACCATGGTATGACGCAACGCCATACTTTATAAGTTCTTTGTTAGATAGTTGAGAAAAAAAATGCGATGATATTTGAATGTAGGTTTCTGCTCTTCATCAAATGTTTTGCTTGCAGCCGGCCCACCGCAGGGGGCGGAGCCTCTCCGAGGCGTTGACCCTGGAGGAGTCCGAGCAGGGCGGCCTGGTCATCTCCGGGATCAGCAGCCCCGCACACAACCAGGACCTGAAGGAAGGTAAGAGCTCTCACTCAAATACTCCAGCTTTCCTCCACACTGAGTTTGCTTGATATGAATGTTAGACACAATGTCTAAGGTTTTTTTTTTTTAAAGGGGACCTATTATGGCATCTAATACCTATTTTAAACAGGCCTTGAATGTCTTAAAAACAAGCTTTTGGTTGTTTTTGCTAAATAAATTAGAAATACTATGCAGGATTCTGAGTGGGCGGGGCTATGATAATGAGGCTCTGTGCTGATTGGCTGTCTGAATGACGTGATACACCGCTACGAAAAAATGGCGGAAGCTCCGGCCGGTGGAGTTAGTGGTGGGCGTGGTTTCACGCATCGCTCCTGTCGTTACGTTACAACAGGAGCAGAATCTTATTGGCTCGTAGATCCACATCACACTGGACGGATCATCCGGGCGGCTGTACAGACCATGGATCTATAATATTAACTGGATGGTACATCGAAAATGGCCGCCCATTCATTTCAATTCAATTTGCTCACCAGCGCATACGCCGAAATGAGTTCCTGACTTCCAGGTTTACTTCCGCGTTAAGGGGCCCATAGAGCATGCGCGGTTGAGTCACCTCCCATGATGCTCTGGGGCACATCAATGGCACCGACACGGCCGTGACGTCACGCCCAGAAAGAGACTTTTCTTTGACTTTTCTGGCCGTTATAAAACATTTTTGACGGATATAAAGTCCATGACTTAAAAATATAGAATACAAAGATTAGTAATTGCCGGTGATTACAGCTGGAGGTTCCTGTGAACAGTTTTAGAGGCTTCTCTTTTACTATTGCGGTCTATGGGAAAAAAGCTTTCTGGGCCCCATTGGATTTTTTGTTGCAGTACCGCGGCTGGCCACTGGGGGTAACCGGCGTGCCTTCTGAGTGCGAGATTGGGGGGCTGGTACAGACACTGCAGAATTTGGTTGCTTTCCTCTTTCTCTGAGTTGGCAGGCTGAGGGGAGACCACTTATGTTAAAGCAAGAGAAAACCTGTTTTTCATAATAGGTCCCTCTAAATAAGAACACATCTTTGAATCGAATAAATCATTTTACACTTACCTGAAGCCAAATCCATTTGGGAGGTTTGTTTTGATGGTCAATCAGATTTTTTTGCACACGAACCAGTGTGCATGCTCCGTCATCATAGATACCAGGTATCAGATGTTAAGTCTAGGATTGCCGCTAAATGTGTACATATTATTCGCTCATACATACGTGGATGTGAAGTTTGTGGAGAAAGCATTTGTAAACAGTTGGTTTGTCATTTTCAGGGGATGAAATTTTAGGCGCAACAATAAATTTTGATCAACTGTCAAAAGAGGAGGTGCTAAAAGTATTGAAACTGATGGAACCATTTGATGACAAAATCCACGTCCTCACTCGGGGCGGCCTGAGCAAGAGTGTTGACAATTTGGACCAGCGTGGACGGAGTCCTGAGGCGGTAGGTGAAAGAGACAGAGGCAGATACTATCAACAAAAAGTTCAGATATCTTTGATGTTATACTCTAATCAACACATTACTGTGTGTCCCGTGTTTCTAGATGCTGAAGGATTCCTACAGTAAACTCTACAATGCCAAAGTAAGGAAGTTTATGAAGGGTGACTCCTCTGGGGAGGAGAGTTCTGCCTCATCCACGATTGGCTTCAAACATGACACGGGGTTGCCTCGTCTTGGAGTTGACTTTGGACTCCTGAAATCAAAGACGGATGCTGATGCTGATCCACAAGCTGAGGCCAGAGAATTAACATACGGCAGCAATATGAACCTTCCACCAATGGGCCTTGGATTGAATGATATTGCTCTACGTGATTCTGATGTCCCGGGAGCAAAAATTAATAGACGAAGCCCGCAGCTCAATGCTCCAGACTTCCCTCTATCTGGGACATCGCCAGATTGCTCAGATATTGACACTACAGCTGCCATGCACTTGCCAAGTGCTTCAGATGACTTGACTAAAGAGTTCAGGAAGGAAGACATCACAGGTGTATCTGGAAAATACAAGGCTCCCAAGTTTGTGATGCCCAAATTTGATTTACCAGACATTCCAGTGCCAGACCTAAATGGAGACTTGGGGCCACCAGATGTGCAGCTGACCGCACCAGATCTTAAAGGTGGAATAGTGCTCCCAGATACTGCCTTAGGTGTGCCATCAAGTGACCTGGAAATCAGAAGCCCATCTGGAAAACTCAAAATGCCGAGAGGTCAATACAGGAGTGATACAGGAGTAAATATACCTGACCTAGGCGTTTCTGGTCCCAGTTTCAAAGCTGGAATAAATTCACCAGACACAGATCTGCCTAAGGCAAACATTGAAACTCCCAAATTGGGCTTCAAATCCCCAGATGTCAACTTAGACATGCCATCAGGGAAACTGAAAATGCCCAAATTCAGCCTCCCACACCTGAAAGGACCTAAACTTGATGGCAACTTGGATGGGCCAGACATAAATGTAAATGCACCCAATATGGACTTCAAAGGTTCTAAACCTGACCTAGATATAGATACACCTGACCTAGGTATTTCTGGTCCCGATCTTGGTGCCGGCATAAATCTGCCTAAGGTAGACCTTAAAACCCCCAAACTGGACTTCAAAACCCCAGATGTCAACTTAGACATGCCATCAGGGAAACTGAAAATGCCAGAACTTCAAGGTCCAGACTGGGATGTTGATGCTCCATCAGGAAAATTGAAAATGCCCAAATTTAGTCTTTCAGGTACATTGCCAAAAAGACCAAATCTGGATTTGGATGCAGATCTGAAATCCCCAGATTTGCATCTAAAAGCTCCAAAGATAAAGGGTAAAATGAATGCCCCAGATTTGGACTTGCCAAACATGGACCTTAAAGCTCCCAATTTAGATGTGAACACTCCAGATGTCAACATTGGCTCACCAAAAACAAAGTTGAAACTTCCCAAATTTAAAATGCCCAAATTCAGCGTCCCACACCTGAATGGACCTGAATTTGATGGCAACTTGGATGGCCCAGACATAAATGTAAATGCACCCAATATGGACTTCAAAGGTTCTAAACCTGACCTAGATATAGATACACCTGACCTAGGTATTTCTGGTCCCAGTCTTGGTGCTGGCATAAATCTGCCTAAGGCAAACCTTAAAACTCCCAAACTGGACTTCAAAACCCCAGATGTCAACCTAGACATGCCATCAGGGAAACTGAAAATGCCAGAACTTCAAGGTCCAGACTGGGATGTTAATGCTCCCTCGGGAAAACTGAAAATGCCCAAATTTAATCTTTCAGGTACATTGCCAAAAGGACCAAATCTGGATCTAAATGCAGATCTGAAATCCCCAGATTTTAGTCTAAAAGCTCCAAAGATAAAGGGTAAAATGAATGCCCCAGATTTGGACTTGCCAAACATGGACCTTAAAGCTCCCAATTTAGATGTGAGCACTCCAGATGTCAACATTGGTTCACCAAAAACAAAGCTGAAACTTCCCAAATTTAAAATGCCCAAATTCAGCCTCCCACACCTGAAAGGACCTGAATTTGATGGCAACTTGGATGGCCAAGACATAAATGTAAATGCACCCAATATGGACTTCAAAGGTGCTGGCATAAATGTGCCTAAGGTAGACCTTAAAACTCCCAAACTGGAATTCAAAACCCCAGATGTCAACTTAGACATGCCATCAGGGAAACTGAAAATGTCAGAACTTCAAGGTCCAGACTGGGATGTTGATGCTCCCTCAGGAAAACTGAAAATGCCAAAGTTTAATCTTTCAGGGACATTGCCAAAAGGACCAAATTTGGATCTAAATGCAGATCTGAAATCCCCAGATTTTAGTCTAAAAGCTCCAAAGATAAAGGGTAAACTGAATGCCCCAGATTTGGACTTGCCAAACATGGACCTTAAAGCCCCCAATTTAGATGTGAACACTCCAGATGTCAACATTGGCTCACCAAAAACAAAGCTGAAACTTCCCAAATTTAAAATGCCCAAATTCAGCGTCCCACACCTGAAAGGACCTAAACTTGATGGCAACTTGGATGGCCCAGACATAAATGTAAATGCACCCAATATGGACTTCAAAGGTTCTAAACCTGACCTAGATATAGATACACCTGACCTAGGTATTTCTAGTCCCAGTCTTGGTGCTGGCATAAATCTGCCTAAGGCAGACCTTAAAACTCCCAAACTGGGCTTCAAATCCCCAGATGTCAACTTAGACATGCCATCAGGGAAACTGAAAATGCCAGAACTTCAAGGCCCAGACTGGGATGTTAATGCTCCCTCTGGAAAACTGAAAATGCCCAAATTTAATCTTTCAGGTACATTGCCAAAAGGACCAAATCTGGATCTAAATGCAGATCTGAAATCCCCAGATTTTAGTCTAAAAGCTCCAAAGATAAAGGGTAAAATGAATGCCCCAGATTTGGACTTGCCAAACATGGACCTTAAAGCTCCCAATTTAGATGTGAGCACTCCAGATGTCAACATTGGTTCACCAAAAACAAAGTTGAAACTTCCCAAACTAAAAATGCCCAAATTCAGCCTCCCACATCTGAAGGGGCCTAAATTTGATGGCAACTTGGATGGGCCAGATATAAATGTAAATGCACCCAATATGGACTTCAAAGGTTCTAAACCTGACCTAGATATAGATACACCTGACCTAGGTATTTCTGGTCCCAGTCTTGGTGCTGGCATAAATCTGCCTAAGGCAAACCTTAAAACTCCCAAACTGGACTTCAAAACCCCAGATGTCAACTTAGACATGCCATCAGGGAAACTGAAAATGCCAGAACTTCAAAGTCCAGACTGGGATGTTAATGCTCCCTCAGGAAAACTGAAAATGCCCAAATTCAGCGTCCCACACCTGAAAGGACCTAAATTTGATGGCAACTTGGATGGACCAGACATAAATGTAAATGCACCCAATATGGACTTCAAAGGTTCCAAACCTGACCTAGATGGGGATTTTTCTGGTCCTTTTGGGAAATTTAAAAAGCCAAACTGGACCTTTCCTGATGTAGGGTTTTCTAGTCCAGAGTTGGATGAGCCTAACCTCAACCTGAGATCCCCTGACCTCGGTATCCCTGGTGCTGGAGGAAATGCACCAGACATAAATATGCCAAAGATGGGCTTTAAAACTCCCAAACTGGACCTCAAAACTCCCAAAGTCAACATGCCGTCAGGGAACATGCCAAAGATAAAAGGTGAGATCAATGCTCCTGATCTAAACTTGCCAAACATGAACCTTAAAGCTCCCACGTGGGATGTGAAAACTTCTGATGTCAGCATTGGCTCACCAAAAACAAAACTGAAAAAGCCTAAAGTGAATGTACCGAGCCTAAAAAGCCCTGAAATTGATGGTAATCTTGATGGCTTTGAAGTTCCAGATGTTGACTTTGGAGATCCATCAGGAAAACTTAAAATACCCAATTTTAAATTTCCCGATGTTGGACTTTCTGGACCAAAGTTGGACAGCTCAGAACTTGATCTCAATTTACCAGAGCCTAGGGTGCAGTTAGGAAAAGGATTGAAATTAGACCCAGATTCCTCCGACATGAGTTTACCAACTATGGATATCAAAGGCTCCAAAACTGGCTTTGAAGTACCAGATGTTGATTTCAGCAGCCGATCAGGGAAATTTAAAATGCCACATTTGAAAATTCCTGATGTAGGATTTTCTCGTCCAAAGTTGGATAGCCCGAATCTTGAACTCAGTTCAGCAAATCTTGATGCCCAGTTACCAAAAGAACCAACTTGGAAGTTAAATTCAGATGTAAAAGCTACCGATTTTAGTGTCAAGGCTCCAAAGATGAAAGGTGGACTTGATTCACCTGAGCTGGGCTTGCCGCACCTCAAAGCTCCCACGCTGGATGTGAACACTCCAGATGATCTACAAATAAATGGTAAATTAGGGCAACCACACATGAATATTGGCCCTCAAGTCAAAGGAGATTTAAGAGGTCCAGACTTTGATGCAAATGGTCCCTCAATACATGGTCATCAGACTGATAATAATTTGGCAGACAGAAAATTTAAACTCCCCTCTTTCAAGATGCCTGAGTTTGGAAGTCCAGACCTTAAAAATGTAGGGTCTGATGTTGACTTTGGCACACCACTGAGGTCAACAAACTTTGATATTTCTCCTCCAAATGCAAAACTGAACATAAAACCTGGAGAGCCGACGGCAAGAATCACAGGTCCAAGGGTCAGTCCAAACATGGGTGGCACCATTCCCAAAGCTACAATGCGTAATCCACAGCCGCATCTCCAATCCCCAGATCTTAACCTTGACAATCCTTCACTGAAAAGATTCTCCAATGAGTATCACGGATCAAATATGAAAAGTATGAGCATGAAAAAGCCTGACCTGGACATAGATAATCCCATGAGACTTCATACTAGTAGAAACTCTCCCGGAGCCAAAGTAAGGTCCAGCTACCCTGCAGTGGATTATGCTTTGAGGCAAGACATTGATTTCAGTCGTGCAGACCTCAACATAGATGATTTCACAGAAAGAGATCACGTGCTTAGAGCCAGGGGTTCAAAACTGGACCTGCAGGAACCACAACTCTATGGTGATGTGACTGGTAACGTCGACATGAGGAACTCCAGAAACACCGGGCGAAGTCCAGCGGGCAACAATGACCACAGGGTTCACTTGCCAAGTTTTTCCCAAAGTTCTCCATTAAGGGTACCTGACGGTTCAGGTGGATACGTCGTCACTGTTTTCCCAACCAAAACTGAAAGTCCCAAACTTCCAAACCGCAAATACAACACGATAGGAAGGCTGGACTTTCAACCAGGAAACCTGGACCTTGAGGTTCCAAATCAAAATGATCTAAACCAAACAACATTCTTTTTATCCAACTTTGTATAACCCCATGTATATTTAGTGTGGGTTTGGTTGAATTATTTATTGTGATTGTTTCTATTTTGTATGCTTTATAATTTGTAAGGAAATGTTGTTTTGCCTTATTTGTTTTTTTTTTTTAATAAAAATACCCAGATTATAACTATGCAGTCTGGCAAATTCTTGCACTTATTTTATAAAGGAAAACATTTGTATAATTTGTAACATTTTAAGCTTATTCCAAGCAATGCTCGTTTGAAAGAAGATTTTTTTGTTTTTGTACATTTTGTTAAAACTGAAGGAGAAACATGTATAGATTTATTGGTAATTATTCAAAGATCAAAGGAATGGAGACTTTTTATTTAGTTTTAGAAAACTAAACTGTAAGATATTCCAGTCTCTTATATCTTACTTTTTAATGGAATATTTCAACTCTGTTGGACATATTGTACTTAAATGTATTGGATATGTACAGTATATATGTATATACTAGAAATGATTAAACAGTTATTGCATATTTGCTTGAAAGGAAGTGTTAGTACACACGCACACGCACACGCACACACACACACACACACACACACACACACACACACACACACACACACACACACACACACACACACACACACACCTGTACTAAAGAAACAAAAAATGTTATAACAGGTGACTTACAATACTGTCACTTACTTAAATAGACATACACTGCCTAAAAATGTTATTGGACTACCTGTAGCTTTAATGGTGCAGTTTAATGGTGCCCAGTACATTCAGCACCTGCAGCAACCCCAGATCACAGCAGTGCCCCCGCAGGCTTGTACGGTAGGCACTAGGCACAATGGGTGGATCACTTCATCCACCTCTCTTATTACCCTGAGGCATCCATCTCTCTGGAACATGGTAAATCTAGACTCATCAGACCTCATGACCTTCTTCCATTGCTCCAGAGTCCAATCTGTATGCTCCCTATTGCAAATTGAAGTCTTTTTTTCAGATTTGCCTCACCATTTTCTTAAGCTTTAAGTTCCCTTATGTTGGATTGTGCAGGTGGAAATTCTCTTCCCGTCCCTCTTAAACATAGCTGTGGGTTCTGTTGTTGTTATTTGTGATTTGATTTCATTAAAAATTTAACAGATCACTGATCAGGATCATTTGAATTGTATTTGACCACATTTCTTCCTTGAAGGTGATGGTTCTGCCCTCTCCATCCAGTTTGACCTGAAACATATTATTCAATTCAATTCAATTCAATTCAATTCAATTCAATTCAATTCAATTCAATTCAATTCAATTCAATTCAATTCAATTTTATTTGTATAGCATCTAATACAACAAAAGTTGTCTCTAGACGCTTTCCAGAGACCCAGAACATGAACCTCGAGCAATTATTACATAAACAATGGTAGGTAAAAACTCCCCTAGTGGGAGAAAAACCTTAAAGGGGACCTATTATGAAAAACACGTTCTTTCTTGTTTTAACATATATAAAGTGGTCTCCCCTCACCCTGCCAGCACAGGGGAGACAAAATATCATGAATTTCTGCAAGCTCTCTGACCCCCGCCGGACAGAGTCCCCCAGTGTCACGTGGTTTTTTTTGAGCCGATTAAAATCTGCTCCCGTCGTTACGTAACGACGGGAGCAGATTTCCATAGGTTCAGCCTCCGCTGCTGAAACCACGCCCACAACCAGCTCTCTCCGCTGCTGGAGCGGTGCTTCCTTCAGCCAGTCGGACGCGGCGCCGCGGCGGAGCGGATCCGGGTTAAATCATCCAGGTTCCCGGGTGGTTTGGGAGTTGGGTCCTCGGGGGTCCGTCCCAGGCTGGACCAGCTTCACCCTCCGAGATTTTCAGGCAAATCTGTCGGTTTGATCCCCGGTAACGGGCGATGCGCCGCGGATGCGCCCTGGAGCCGATCTGTGCGCCCGCCGTGGGGTTGCGGCGCCCGTCGCGCAGCATCCGCCGGGCAGATCCAGCTGAAATTCCGCTGGCCGGTCCCCGGGAGTCCCTGCTACCAGTCCAGGCCGGTTCCTGCGGTCCCGGCCGGTCAGAACCGGTCAGATTCCCCGGTTAAAGCCGCGGTGATGCGCGCTGCTCCAGCAGCGCTGCTCCCGGGCGCCCGGCGTGGCTCCGCGGCCAGCGTTCAGCATCCGCCGGGCAAATCTGGCTGAAATAGTGCATAAATGTTATTTATATACAACTCATATTTTATTTTTTTAACAATAAAGTTTCCATTTGTGAAAATTCAGTGTTGTGATAATTTACAGGCTCGGGCTGCTCTGGCGGAGCGAGGTTTATTCTCCTCCCCTGCTACACGTCATTCAGGGAGCCAATCAGCACAGAGCCTCATTATCATACCCCCCCCTTCCCTAAAAATGAGGCGCAGAAAAAGAGGTTAGAAGCGGTAAAACTAGTGACAGGGCCCACAGGCTGGATTTCTGATTTATGTAGAAAAAAAAAGCTTTAGATTGTTTTTAAGACATTCAAGGCCTGTTTAAAATATACATTAAATGCCATAATAGGTCACCTTTAAGCCAAACAGTGGCAAGGAAAACTCCCCTTTAGGAGGGAAGAAACCTGGAGCAGGACCAGGCTCATAAGGGGGGGTCCTCCTGCTGAAGGCCACACCGGGGGGTCGGGGACGTCAACAGCACAGCAGGCAGGTGGAAGCAGCAGCGGGATGACAAGAGGGGGGGCGGGGGGTTGCAGGCCAGCACGCAGCTCCTGAAGCTCCGGCCTGCAAACATGCACAAAAGAGAAAAAAAGGGGGCCAGTACAAGAAACTACAGGAACGATGGACAAAAATGATAGCTATGAGATACTTATAATAGATAACAACGGAAAAGGAGAAGAGAGGAAAGGAAGGGAAGAGGAGAGGAGAAGAAGGGTGAGAGGCACCGCCCAGTGGATCATGTCGGTGCCCCCCTGCAGCATAGGTCTATAGCGAAGCTATGTTTGAGACTAACTATTACAGTCTTGTTCTATAGCTGCAACTATGACTACTGACTCTAACGCACTAGAATTTACACTAACTAGAGATTTACCAACACCAGCTAGAGATTTACTAAACACTAACTATAGGCTTTACTAAACAGAAAGGTTTTAAGTTTAGTTTTAACGGTGGTGTCAGCCTCCTTAAAGCAGCACAAAGTAACTTTCAGCTTTTCTGAGTTTGGCGGCATCTTTTGGACAAAAGCGGTAGTGCTTTACCAGAAAGAACACTACGTTTCCCATGAGCACCAGCTCGTACTGCCGGAAAACTCCTGTCCCGTCGCGTGCATTTGTTTTGAGAGAAGACGGGACGCTTTTCTGTTTCACCAAGTGAACAGACGGAACGCAAAAAAAAAGATGTTAAACTGCTGGAAAGGAACTGGAATTTACCGGGATACCTTAAACAAGGAAGCCAGGGAGTGGTATATGGAGAAAATAATGATTATTAACGGTTTGGATCCATATGAAATCCCTTCTAAAGAATGGAGCTCCTCGTTGGAGCGCCACTCTTTAGAAGGATTTACTGCCGCAGTTCTGCACAACCCACGTCTTAGGCTACCTTGTTTAGGAGTGTTTGGCAGCTGCTTTGGTAAATGTTTGACTCGCCATGTGTTTCAATAAATTAGTATAATAGTACAACATACAGTACATGTTTTGTATTACTCTTACTTTTCTTTTCTTTTTTTTTGACTGCTTTGAAGAGGCTCCGAGGCGTGAGCAATATTTTTTTTTCCTCGTGAGATTATTTTTTTCCTCTGCAGCTACAAATCAAATAGTTAATATTTTTTCCTCAACAAAATTAATCGCACCGCAGAGAGCTGGCCAACAACTGCGTTTAGCTGGAGAAGTGGGGAATAAAACCCGTTTGAATGATCCGACCCCGGTCTGTGAGTGTTTGTTTGTGGTTTAATAAACCCGTGTTTTGATCCGACGCCCGTCTGTGTGCGTGTTTGTTTGTTTACTGAGGAACGTTATGTTTGGTCGGACTCGTTACAGCCGCGATCCAACCGAGCCGACGACTCTTTTACTCTTTTAATTTGTTATCTCAGGTAATTGGCCGGCCTCCATGGTTCTGCCTCCAAGCAGAAAAGCGGGGAAAAGTTAAACCATTATTGATCTTTTCCCCACGTTTGTTGTGTGTGGAGCTGCTGCAGCCACAACGCAGCAACGCGTTACCAGCTTCTGCGGAGCTGCGCTCAAAGCCCCGCCCATTTTGGTCTCGACTACGAATCGGGAAGGAGGGGGAAGTGACGTATGCCGTAAAGCAGTCAAAGCCGTAAAAATGTGTAGTTTTTTAGTGTGGCAGGGTTCCTACCATGCTCCTCAAAGTTACATAGTGCCAGTGAAGGCGATACAGACCCCTCAGACCATGACAGAGGTGTCATTAAACCTGTTGGAAGTTGATGTACCATCACAATGACTCTGGAAATATGATATTAAGGTGGAAAAGTTACATAGTGCCGCTTTAACCCAGATTGGAAGTTGGTTCCATAGTAGTGGTGCCTGATAGCAGAACGCCCGCCCTCCAAATCTACATTTAGATACTCTAGGAACTACGAGTAAACCTGCACTCCGAGAACGGAGAGCTCTGACAGGAACATAAGGCACTATCAGGTCTTGCAAATAATGCGCAGCTAAGCCGTTTTTGGCTTTATACGCAAGTAATACAATTTTTAATTGGATTCTGAATTTTACAGGTAGCCAATGGAGCGAGTCTAACACTGCAGAGGCGTGGTCTCTCCTGCTGATTCCTGTCAGTACTCGTGCTGCTGCATTTTGGATCAGCTGGAGCCTATTCAGCAAATTACTTGGACATCCTGCTAATAACACATTAAAGTAATCTAGTCTAGAAGATACAAACGCATGAACTAGTTTTTCTGCATCACTCTGCGAGAGGATTTTCCTAATCTTTGCAATATTACGGAGATGGAAAAATGCTATTTTACAAACCTGATTAACATATGGTTTAAACGACAAATCCTGATCGAAAACAACATTATCTCCACAACCACAGGATGCTTCCTCCGACATGGTTGATTAAGATTTGAGAAGCTACTCACTCCATCAGTAAGGGTTAAACAACTTGTTGCCCGCGGAAACATAATCATGCGTGCAGTAGTTATCTAATGGGAAGCTCTTGCCTACTTGCCTTATTAAATCGAGGTTGCAATTTTCTTCTTTTTTTTGACAAATGGTATGTTTTCGTACCTGCATCATTTCAGCATTTATTTTTTTAGTTGTTGTCATTGGTTTTAGAAACACCCTTCTGCAAATTTTTTGGATGTATTTTATTTAGTCACCATTACATAAATGAGAGAAAGGGCATTTTAACCTTCTTCTATAATTGGTACAGTGTGTTTCTCATCCCAAACCAAACATCTAAAGTGGCTAAAGTCCACTATCATCTCTTCCGTCTTGAACGTGTTCAGCTCAAGGTTGTTCTGACTGCACCTGCACCAACCGATCCACGTCCTGCCAATATGCAGCCGTGTCACCATTCTGGATCACACTGGTGACAGTGAAGTCATCCACACTCTTCAGAGGAGGGTCTGAGGAGGTGCAGTCATCTGTGTAGGGAGAAAAGTAGTGGAGAGAGGGCAGGTCCCTGGGGGGCACCAAGGTGGACCCTCCCAGCCTCACCTGCTGGCTTTGTCATTTAAAAAGCCTTAAATCCACTCACAGAGAGAAGGTGGAGAAGCAGTTTGGACAGTTTGGAGCAGAGGGTGTAAGGGACGATGGTGTGGAACCCCAAGCTGAAGTCCACAAACAGGATTCATGCATAAGTCCTGGGACAGTGTAGGTGCTGCAGGATGTAATGCAGTCCCATGTTGACTGCATCTTTCACAGATGTGTTTGACCGGTAGAAAAACTGCAGGGGGTCCAGCAGGCATCTTTGAGGGACTTCAGGTGACTTGGTGTTCCCGGTATTTCATGACCACATACGTCAGAGTGACAGGTCTATAGTCAATCAGTCATGTGATGGTGGGTTTCATGGGGCCCAGGATCATTGTGGCGCACTTGACACAGGAGGGGACTTCCCGGGAGCCCGCTGGTCTGCACAGGCCTGGAACAGGAGGCCTGTGTGGCAGTGGGGCTGGAGGGGGGAAGTGGTAAGGTGGGTTTAGGAAGTCTCCTCCAAAATGGATCACAGATCCCATCTAACTAATACCTATCTTCAAAGATAAGAAACGGATATTGATGTAAACTGTGTTTCAGAACCTGAGCTATCCCTAACTTTAAACTTGTTCAAAAAGGAAGGTTTTAAGATCAGTTTTAAAGGTAGAGAGGGTGTCTGCTTCCTCAACCACAAACTGGCAGGTGGTTCCAGAGGAGAGGGGGCTGATAACTGAAGGCTCTCCCTCCCATTGTCCTTTTAGAAACCATAGGAACCACAAGTAAACCTAAGTGCTCTGCTTGGAAGACCTGGAACTATGAGCTCTTTAAGATAAGATGGAACTTGGTCGTGAAGGCAAGGCGAGGCAAGTTTACTTGTATAGCACATTTCATGAATGAGACAATTCAAATAGTTTTATATAAAAAGTAAATAAATAGATAAAAAGGTTTTGAACTTTGACTCCTGTGATGGACTAGCAACCAGTCTAGGGTTAACCCCTGCCCTCCATGGATGGATGGATGGATGGATGGATGGATGGATGGATGGATGGATGGATGGATGGATGGATGGATGGATGGATGGATGGATGGATGGATGGATGGATGGATGGATGGATGGATGGATGGATGGATGGATGGATGGATGGATAGCTGGACATGTTAAACCAAAGTGTGTCCTGTAATTATCCTCACAGGCATCTTCAATTCAGAAATACTAAATTTAGAAAACGCTGTATTCACGTTAAAGGTAAAGGCTAGAAGAACATCTCCAAGCAGCTGTATGCTCTGGACATGACAGAAGTTTAGAGTGAACATGACTGTAGCCACCCTACCTGGACGTGGATGTAAGCGGATCATTGATGACAAACTGAGGAAATGGATAATATGAATGATAACCATAATATGAACGATATTATCCTTCATAACGTATCAATAATATGAAGATAACCAAAGAGCCCAGAACAACTTCCAAAGAGATTCAAGATGAACTCCGAGGTCAAGTTACATCAGTGTTGAATCACACTATTCATTACTATTTGAACAAAAAGATGAGGAGAGAGGAAAAGGAAGAAAAAGGAGAAGGGAAACTGTCAAACTGCATATTGACAAGCTACAAAGCTTTTGGGGAAATGTCTTTTTAGACAGATGAGACAAAACTGGAGCGTGTGAAATGTGCTGCCAAGTCTCACAGAGCAACAACAGGATAAGGATGCAAAACACAACTAAAACCAGCCAAGAATGACTAAGGACAAAACATGGGACCATTCTCAAGTGTCTTTCTATGAGTCCTGATGTAAGTCCTATTGATCATCAATGGAGAGAGTTAAAACATGCATTCTGGAGAGAATCCTTTCAAACTTCTGGAACAGGTTGTACATGAGGAATGGACCAACATATCTTTGCAGCGACCTTTACACTGATTGCAGTGATTGTTTCAAAAAGCTTTGCAACAAAATCTTAAGTTGAGGGTCTTATCATCTTTGTCCAGGCAAGTTTCATTCATTTAAAAAAAAATTCTACTGAGCTACAATTTAAACAAATATCTGATTCTCTTTATTCAATATCAGTCAATTATTATTATAATTATTGCTGTTATTATTATTATTTGTGCTATTATTGTCATTATTTTTATTATTATTAATATTAATATTATTATTATTATTATTATTATTATAATTGTTACTATTCTTATTGTTTTTATTATTATTATTATGGCTGTTATTATTCTTATTGTTATCATTATTATTAGTCTTCTTCTTCTTCTTCTTATCATCATCATCATCATCATCATCATCATCATCATCATCATCATCATCATCATCATCATCATCATCATCATCATCGTCGTCATCGTCATCGTCATTATAGTTTTCAGTGTTAAAAGATAAAGATTATTTTACTCTCTTCAGCCAGTAGGGGGCACAAGCGACCCCAACATGTGACGTCATCAACATGCGCCGTCACCAACACGCTGGAGAAAAGCGTTCACGACCTTTCCAGCATACACAATCTCATTAATATGTGTTTATTTAGCTTCTGAGGGACAATTAAACGCGTGTGTGGGGTTTGGGAGAAAGCCGGAGCAAAAATGCTTCGACTTCCACTCATGGTTTTGGGCAGAGGAGTCGCTAAAAGGGTGAGTGTGTCGTTTATGAACAGTTACAACATTAAACGAGCACAGAGTGACATGGAGGTGAAACACAGGTGTCAGGTTTAAAATATAGATGTTAGGTTTAAAATATAGATGTCAGGTTGAAAACACATATTTGAAGTTGAAAATACAGAATCAAAAACATGTTGGATCAAACGGTATTATTTTAACTGAGGTTAGAAATCAGATCTGTCAAAGGTCTTCTGATGGCAAAGTAGTAAAACTTTTACTTCTTTTAACTTTTGATGCAGTGTTTTGGTGTTTAGAGACGAAATAAACGTGTCCTACACGGATGTTTAATGCTGTTGGTTGTTAATCTCTCTAATTATCCCAGTCTGGTTGCTCAAATTTGGATTTGAGACACAAAAGCTGATCATCTTTACGTCCCAAAGTTAGTTACTGCAATCTCCTTGTATCTGTCAGTAGTTTGACATGCTGATAATATTGTCTTTGGTCTTTTTGTATTTGATCTCATTTCTGAACCTGTATGTTTGAGGGAAGTATAATATAATATAATATAATGTCATAATGTATTGTAGAATATTGATGATACGTTATTGTTTCATGTGGTGACGATTTTCTAATTGAATCGTTTTATCATTTAGTTGATATTCATTTATTTCATCCTCGATTACAAATTGATGTATTTAGATATTTCATCTTGTCTAGAAATCAGAGATTTTGTGATCTTTCTCTCTATATTTACCCCAATACCTATTCTTGTATCGCAATCTTGGCCAAAACTGAGTACTGTTTGTATCGATACCAGTGTTAGTTTTATTCCTATTAAATAC
Organism: Cololabis saira; assembly: GCF_033807715.1. NCBI lineage: Eukaryota > Metazoa > Chordata > Actinopteri > Beloniformes > Belonidae > Cololabis > Cololabis saira. The sequence continues at coordinate 54,885,310 of NC_084587.1, forward strand.
CATACAAATATTTAAAAAAAGATTGAATTAACATTAGTTAAAAACTATTAAAAAAACGACCAGAATGTTGCCAATTTACTGAAAATCTTTTAAATGGTTATTTAAAAGGTTCTGATTAATGTTTAATTTAATGTTGCATCATTTTCTGTGTGTGTAGGATGATAAACCCGAAATAAAAGCTTTACAGCAGAAAATATTTTGTGCAAAAACTCCAAATATTTTCTGGTTTCTGCTTCTTGAAAGGACGACTTTGGTGCTTCTTTTTGTCTTTTTTATTTGCTTATCTACAGGTTAATATAAAGGAAATCCTCCTTAGTCATAACCCCGAATCTCCAAAGCTGCTAGAAAATGATCAGTCCCCAAAACAAACAGCTGAAATGATTGTTTCAGTTTCAGTCATTAATGATGATTTATGACAAACACACAAACGTGTGATGCTCCTGAACCTCAGAAGAGGAAACATACTGGTGACGTAACTTCTGAATAAACTGTTGAGCTTAAAAACATTTTTTTTTCTCCCCACGTTTCTGTCGTCAGTTCACGTCTTCGTTCCCCGGGGAGAGCGCTCTCCCTCCAAACCTACTGCTGCCTTCCAACCTGGTGGATCCTGCCCGGTTAAGTGAGTGTAGAGCGCAGAAGTCTCTGTTAATGCTCCCTAATTTATTCAAAGTTGCATATGTTGGGTTAAGGCATTAAAAAATGATGTCAAATACAGAGGTGTCAAGTACGAAGTACAAATACTTCGTTACCTTACTTAAGTAGAAATTTTGGTTATGTATACTTCACTGGAGTAATTATTTTTCAGACGACTTTTTACTTTTACTCCTTACATTTTCACACAATTATCTGTACTTTTTACTCCTTACATTTTAAAAACAGCCTCGTTACTCTATTTCATTTGGGCCTTTAAATAAAAACTATCCAGTTAAATTGCTCCATCCGGATAGAGTGAATTTGGTTGTGGTTGTTTCAGATGTTCTTGTCCAGTTTTGTTCTTACATCCGTTCCCTCAGATTCCTGCAACTAAACTTGGATGTACATTCCAATAAAGGTTAGGATAAATGATAACATGCCTCTGAAGTTTGACTTTTTGCACCATTACAATACTTATAGGCAACTAGTCATCATATCTCCTGCTCTCTGAAACACATGTTAATGCTCAATAGTACACATATATGCTTCTTTAATATATTTACATTATACTAAGATGCATTCATTTTCAATGGCTTTTTTCCCCCTTACATTACTTTTACTTTTACACTTTAAGTAGTTTTGAAACCAGTACTTTTATACTTTTACTAAAGTAAAAAACTTGAGTTGATACTTCAACTTCTACAGGAGTATTTTTAAACTCTAGTATGTATACTTCTACCTGAATAATAAATGTGAATACTGAAGACACCTCTGGTTAAATATGAGTTTCTCCCAGACTTGTGTGCATGTTCCTGAAGTGATCCCGGGTCCTGCGGCTCCTGATCGGTGTGCTGTGTCCTGCAGAACGGCCGCCCCCTGCAGACTCCTCCCTGCCCCTGCTGAGGAAGTGTGACGCCGCCGTCCCGGCTCACCGGAGCCCCGTCCAGACCTGGGTGGAGACTCTGGAGAAGGACAGCGAGCCGCTGGGAGTGACTCAGCTCCACCCCGACGTCTTTGCAGTCCCTCCGAGGTAAAGAGGAGTCTCTCCCGGTAAAGAGGAGTCTCTCCCGGTAAAGAGGAGTCTCTCCCGGTAAAGAGGAGTCTCTCCCGGTAAAGAGGAGTCTCTCCCGGTAAAGAGGAGTCTCTCCCGGTAAAGAGGAGTCTCTCCCGGTAAAGAGGAGTCTCTCCCGGTAAAGAGGAGTCTCTCCCGGTGAAGAGGAGTCTCTCCCGGTGAAGAGGAGTCTCTCCCGGTGAAGAGGAGTCTCTCCCGGTAAAGAGGAGTCTCTCCCGGTAAAGAGGAGTCTCTCCCGGTAAAGAGGAGTCTCTCCCGGTAAAGAGGAGTCTCTCCCGGTGAAGAGGAGTCTCTCCCGGTGAAGAGGAGTCTCTCCCGGTGAAGACGAGTCTCTCCCGGTAAAGACGAGTCTCTCCCGGTAAAGACGAGTCTCTCCCGGTAAAGACGAGTCTCTCCCGGTAAAGAGGGGTCTCTCCTGGCTACAGGGGGTGCAGAACGATACTGAAGTATCTAAACGGTTCCTTCTTCTCCTTCTCTAGGCTGGATATTCTGTACAGTGTTGAAATATGGCAGAGGAATTACAAAAGAATTGTAAGTTTATTTTTAACTCTTGTAATCATATTTTGGATGTGTTCCCATGGATCTTATAGAGAGAAATTGATGGTTATTATTTGAAGAATATCTGTTTAATTCAGCATTGATAACTTCTGTTTGCAGACAGTTGTGGTTATAAAAAAAGAAAAAAAGGAAGCAGTAAGATGAATTTGACTAATGGTTGTGGTGATGTGACAGAGCCACGCCAACACAAAGACCCGGGCGGAGGTCCGAGGTGGAGGCAGGAAACCCTGGAACCAGAAAGGAAGTGGAAGAGCTCGCGTTGGAAGCATCCGATCACCGCTGTGGAGAGGAGGTAACGCCTCCGACTTCACTCTTCAAACCTCTTTGTGTCTTTTCTTCATTTACAAATGAATGAATACAGTTCTGTACTTAAAAAAGTTCACAAACAAAGATAATTATTCCTCCTTTAGCCATTTGATGTGGCCAGATTCAAACGTGGGACATGTGTAACTGACGGCTGACGTTCCCCTCAGGTGGGGTGGCACACGGGCCGCGTGGGCCGACCAGCTACTACTACATGTTACCCATGAAGGTCCGGGTGCAGGGGCTCAAGGTGGCGCTCAGCTCCAAGATGGCTCAGGTAAAGCAAAGCCTGGGGAAGCGTCACTGGGAATGACTGGATGCATGAAATTAAAACGTAGCCGGTGGATTTTTGAATGCAGTTATACATTACCGTATATCAGTTACATTTTTTCCTCATGCAGCTGCATCTCCCCATTCTAGAAACATTCTGTCCGAAATGAAATATTGAAGTTATTATTTCCTTAAATAGGATTATTTACACATTTATGGTGAACAGAGCCTTTTTTTTCTACAGAAAGTTTGAATCTAGATATTCCCACCAGGGTTATAATAGTTTTTTCATTTTAGTTTAGTTTTATTTTGTTTGAACTTTTTCTCCTTCAATTCAGTTAGTTTTAATTCGTTTTTAGTGTGGGTTTGCTAGTTTTTATATTTTCAAAAATGCTTAGTTTTAGTTTTGACGTCACGGACCGTGAGGCGTTCAGGTGCCGTAGCTGCCAGTTGGAGATAAACGGCCAGAGCGGAATAAATTGATCATACCAAGATGCTTATATTGACAGTGACGAAAACGGAGGAAATTATATATCTATAATTTCAGTTAGTTTTCTAAACACGCAATATAGTTTCAGTTAGTTATCGTTTTTGTCTTTTAATTTTAATTTTTATTTAGTTCAGTTAACGAAATTGTTTTTTCAATTTTAGTTTTCGTTATTTCGTTCGTTTTTGTGAACGATAATAACTCTGATTCCCACCCACACTCTTCATCACACATTTTTCCTTAAATATAGATCTCTAAAGTTTCTGTTCATTAACAAAACAAATATACCATTTGATAAAAATTTTCTCCAAAATGACACAAGGTTATTGGGCTTTTTCTTAATGACACAACTATAAAGCTCCACGGCAGGTCTGTGTCCTGCAGGACTCCAGCTCCTGGATACGCCAAGCTTTTTTTGTGCAGATAAAACCCCATGTTAGTAAGCTTTCTGCAGCCCGTTGTTAAAGCTCTGTGACTGTATGTTCCTGCAGGACTATCTTCACATCGTGGACTCCCTGAACGTCCCCACGCCGGACCCCCAGTACCTGCTGGACCTGATCAGAGACCGACACTGGGGGGAGTCGGTCCTCATAGTGGATGTGTGAGTATCTTGACGAGGACAGCGGTTGTAGCTGCAGGCTGTGGACACGAGTCTCACGTCGCTGCTGTGTGTGTTTTTAGTGGTGAACAGTTTCCTGAAAACATCCTTCAGGCCACAGCAGACTTGAAGAAAGTCAACATCATTCCAGCTATCGGTGAGTTCGTGTTCAGTCGGGATTTTTGTCCTTCGTAACTTTGGATTTCACAGGTTGCCTAATAGGGAAATGGAGCTTTCATGCATTTTTAAAATGATTCCAGGCACATATTTAAAGGGGACCTATTATGAAAAACACATTTTCTCTTACTTTAACATATATAAAGTGGTCTCCCCTCAGCCTGCCAACTCAGAGAAGGAGGAAAGCAACCAAATTCTGCAGGGTCTGTACAGCCGCCCGGATGATCCGTCCAGTGTCATGTGGCTCGTAGAAACGAGCCGTTCAGATTCTGCTCCTGTCATTACGTAACCAAAATGCAAACCACGGCCACAACTATAAAACTGTGTAACTGCATGCGAGCGTCTGACTATCGCACTGCATGACATAGCTCTCTGTCCATCTCCCTCCAGCAGCTGCCACTTTATTGAGGTTTTTGTAGTGAAATGAAGAGGAATCATAGAGAAAACTTCTCATTTCAACTAACTGGATCAGCTGTTCCTCATCCATGACCGTTTCCTACAGCGCTTTCAACGCGAGCGACAGGAAGGAGGATGTCCGACAAATGTTCAGCTCAAAACGGCGCGCCGCGGCCAGTTAGGACAGTCCAATAGAAAATAAAGCAATGGAATTGATTTTGTCGCTGACGCTCGCGCACATCGCATGCAGTTAGGACACGGTGTAACTCCGCCAGCCGGAGCTTCCACCATTTTTTCGTAGCGGTGTATCGCGTCATTCAGGCAGCCAATCAGCACAGAGCCTCATTATCATAGCCCCACCCACTCAGAATCCCGCATAGATAATGAGGTTAGAGAATGGGAAGATAAAGACATGGCTCAGAGGCTGAATGTCTAATTTATTTAGCAAAAACAATCAAAAGCTTGTTTTTAAGACATTCAAGGGTTGTTTAAAAAAAAAAAAAAGGTATTAGATGCCAGAATAGGTCCCCTTTAAGATATTTGTGGTTTCTCCTCATTTATTTCTGCAAATATCTTTAATATTGGCACCCTATTGCAGCAACTTTTCTCTGAACGTTACATATAAACCCCAGTGAAGTTGTGACTGTAGCTGTTTGACGTGTCTGTCCCCAGGTCTGAACGTGCACAGCCTGCTGAAGCACGAGGCCGTGGTCCTCACCCTGGACACGGTCCGGTTCCTGGAGGACAAGCTGCTGTGGCACGACCAGCGCTACTCCCCCCTGTACCCGTACAAACTCCCGTACTCCGACGTCCCGTAGAGCAGCGCTCGCAACACCAACCATCACCAACCACACTTCTCTTTTTTTTTTCTTGTTTATTAAACAATACAAAAAAGTCAATAAATACCTGTAATAAAACCAGACAATGTCGTATTTATTAAAAGAATGTGCAGCTCTTAAGGCCTAAAACTGACAGCCGAGCTTGTGTGGGAGGAAACCGCTGGCCAGGTCGTTCCTGACCTCCCAGCGCAGCGCCGAGCGCTTCTTCTCTGTTGGCACGACGTAGGTGTTGGGGACGAGAGCTCGCCGGGGTTTAGGCTGAAACACGAGAGAGGAGAGCTGCTCAGCTGGAGATCATCATCACATTACAAGCTCAGTTGAAGCAAGACCATGGGATTTCCTTGCTTTATTATGTCAGAAATCTTGAATTAATGTTGAGGTTTCCAACACAGAAGATCTGAATATTTATTCTGCAGGAACGAACACAGAATAGGGGAAAAGAAAGTACAACTAATAGTACAGTTTAGTGTCTGGCTCACGTCTTCCCGCTTTATAAAGAAAAAACACTGTTGCCTAAGAGATTTCTAATTTCCTGCTTCACCGTGAGACTGAACTGAAATGTTATTAACGGTAAACAAGGTCATTGGAGGTGCAGAAGTGAATCAACAGCAGCAGAAAATAGCAGATTGTATATACAGGACTGTCTCAGAAAATTAGAATATTGTGATTTTCTGTAATGCAATTACAAAAACAAAAATGTCATACATTCTGGATTCATTACAAATCAACTGAAATATTGCAAGCCTTTTATTATTTTAATATTGCTGATCATGGCTTACAGTTTAAGAAAACTCAAATATCCTATCTCAAAAAATTAGAATATTCTGGGAATCTTAATCTTAAAATGTAAACCATAATCAGCAATATTAAAATAATAAAAGGCTTACAATATTTCAGTTGATTTATAATGAATCCAGAATGTATGACTTTTTTTAATTTTTTTTATTTTATTTTTTTTAAATTGCATTACAGAAAATAAAGAACTTTATCACAATATTAAAATTTTCTGAGACAGTCATGTAGAAGGATGAACTATTCAATCAGAGCTCATCTCTGCAGTGATTAGCTATAGAGAACGATCCACTGTGAACTGAGACATCTTTGCGTAGCTTCAATGATAAAACGTGCTGAACTAGTGTGACTGCAGCGTACTACTGATACTACTACTGATACTACTACTACCAACTGATACAAGAATACTTACAGGTGGAGGCTGGTACGCAAGCCGCTCCTGGAAACAACAGAAGCCATTTTTAGACACGACGTTCACAACGTTAACATATTTGAATATCCAAAGTCACAACCAAACGCCCCATCAATATCAGGAGCCTCCACCATGTGATTAATGTTCAATAGAAAATGGTTCAGGTTTGCAGAGGATTAGTGCACGAGTGTTCCTGCTCAGAGCAGAAATGTGAAGGAAAGAAGCCTCAGCTTCTATTCAGGCTGCATTTGCTGGACCTGCGAGGTTGGAGGTCCAAAACCTTTGTTTGTCTTACACAGTCCTCAGCACTTCTATAATACAGTGGGGAGAACAAGTATTTGATACACTGCCGATTTTGCAGGTTTTCCCACTTGAAAAGCATGTAGAAGTCTGTAATTTTTATCATAGGTACTCTTCAACTGTGAGTGACAGAATCTAAAGAATAAAAATCCAGAAAATCCCATTGTATGATTTTTAAGTAATTAATTTGCATTTTATTGCATGACATAAGTATTTGATACATCAGAAAAACAGAACTTAATATTTGGTACAGAAACCTTTGTTTGCAATTCCAGAGATCAGACGTTTCCTGTAGTTCTTGACCAGGTTTGCACACACTGCAGCAGGGATTTTGGCCCACTCCTCCATACAGATCTTCTCCAGATCCTTCAGGTTTCGGGGCTGTCGCTGGGCAATACGGACTTTCAGCTCCCTCCAAAGATTTTCTATAGGGTTCAGGTCTGGAGACTGGCTAGGCCACTCCAGGACCTTGAAATGCTTCTTACGGAGCCACTCCTTAGTTGCCCTGGCTGTATGTTTTGGGTCGTTGTCATGCTGGAAGACCCAGCCACGACCCATCTTCAATGCTCTTACTGAGGGAAGGAGGTTGTTGGCCAAGATCTCGCGATACATGGCCCCATCCATCCTCCCCTCAATACGGTGCAGTCGTCCTGTCCCCTTTGCAGAAAAGCATCCCCAAAGAATGATGTTTCCACCTCCATGCTTCACGGTTGGGATGGTGTTCTTGGGGTTGTACTCATCCTTCTTCTTCCTCCAAACACTGCAAATGGAGTTTAGACCAAAAAGCTCTATTTTAGTCTCATCAGACCACATGACCTTCTCCCATTCCTCCTCTGGATCATCCAGATGGTCATTGGCAAACTTCAGACGGGCCTTGACATGCACTGGCTTGAGCAGGGGGACCTTGCGTGCGCTGCAGGATTTTAATCCATGACGGCGTAGTGTGTTACTACTGGTTTTCTTTGAGACTGTGGTCCCAGCTCTCTTCAGGTCATTGACCAGGTCCTGCCGTGTAGTTCTGGGCTGATCCCTCACCTTCCTCATGATCATTGATGCCCCACCAGGTGAGATTTTGCATGGAGCCCCAGACCGAGGGAGATTGACCGACATCTTGAACTTCTTCCATTTTCTAATAATTGCTCCAACAGTTGTTGCCTTCTCACCAAGCTGCTTGCCTATTGTCCTGTAGCCCATCCCAGCCTTGTGCAGGTCTACAATTTTATCCCTGATGTCCTTACACAGCTCTCTGGTCTTGGCCATTGTAGAGAGGTTGGAGTTTGTTTGATTGAGTGTGTGGACAGGTGTCTTTTATACAGGTAACAAGTTCAAACAGGTGCAGTTAATACAGGTAATGAGTGGAGAACAGGAGGGCTTCTTAAAGAAGAACTAACAGGTCTGTGAGAGCCGGAAGTCTTACTGGTTGACAGGTGATCAAATACTTATGTCATGCAATGAAATGCAAATTAATTACTTAAAAATCATACAATATGATTTTCTGGATTTTTTTGTAGATTCTGTCACTCACAGTTGAAGAGTACCTATGATAAAAATTACAGACTTCTACATGCTTTTCAAGTGGGAAAACCTGCAAAATCGGCAGTGTATCAAATACTTGTTCTCCCCCACTGTACCTTCAACTTTAACAGTTATGCCAATAATGCTCAACCAATTCATTTGTAACAGTTCATATTCTAACACGTCTTCTTAAACATGATGGTTTACATTCTTAACTTTTTCCATTTAGGAAATTGTAAAATCTAGTTTCCTGGTTAGGAGTAAATATTGAAAGGTGTTTTTTTTTATTATTATTATTATTATTATTATTATTATTATTATTCTAATACACTTCAAAGTAAGAGAGAACAGTAGTCAGTATAATCACCCTTCTTAAAAACACCCTGTAAAAACTTGAGCGATGTAGCAGCTTTAATTCATTACTAGTGATGTATATTTTGCAGCTTTAGGCTGCTTGAGGACTGAAGCCTGTCTGGTGCCCCGTCCCTCACTAACAACATTCATGGAGATGCAGAGCTGTGATATCTGTGGATTTACATTTAAAAAGAGGCTAGTGGGACCATCTCTTTGTGGTACTTTGATTAAAGCAAGTCAGACGTTTCACAAAATCCTTTGTTTGGAGAAAAAAAAAGGGCATTATGTTTCTTTAAATGGTTCAATCAAATGTGTAATTGGGTATTTGATTCTTGTATTAGGTCACATTAGTGTGTCGTGTATCAGCCACGCTTCTATCAGGCGTGACGGGGACACCGGCAGGTTGTGTGTGGTTTGCAGAGTGCAAGTCATGTTCCTTCATCGACTGCTCTGACGCTCAGTGGTTGATCTCCAGAGATCAACCACCAAAGTGAAGAAAGACACAAGAAAACAACAAAATGGGACTGGGAAGGGTTTTAAACAAAGACCAACCCTGTTCTGTGTAAATCATGTGGTGGATGAAACCAGCTGAAAATAGCACCTCCCACCACAGACTTTAACATTATTGAGGGGAAAAACACTCTTGATTGGCATCTTTCCCAAGTTTTCTCTCGTTCATTTGGCTCAAACGCTTCAGTCTTGATGCTGCAGGTTTTTTTTTTATAAAACCATGGCCCAGTAAAGTATGTATTTCTGTAATGAAACCATCAGGAGGAGCCTCCTCCTGCTGTCATCTAGACCCGTCATCTAGACCTGCATCAGACAGGAAGTGGGACTCACACACACACCGGACCTGCTGTACCTGGAACAGAAGCCAGTGACTGTTTTCCTCCTGAAATTCATCAGGATGGGCTTTAAATGTGACGCTGCATGTTCAGATGCCAGACTGATGGAAAGCAGCGCACGTCTGAAAGAGGCTTAAAGGAACTGTGAGGAAGTGAATACCAGTGTCATGTCTGACGTACTGCAGCTCTTCCGTACCTTTATCTCCCAGCGGAGAGATCTCCTGTCCTTCTCTCCAGGAAGTTTGAACATCTCCCAGAGCTGCTTGTACTGGAAATACCTGCAGAGACAAGACACGCACTGAAACTCCCCCTGAGACAAACCAGAAATACAAGTAAAGTGCCATTTTTGATACAACCGTTTAAGGTAAGATCAGTTTAAAGGGTTGTGGGCTTCTTTGTGGAAGACTTTTTAGAGATTTTTAATGTCTCAGGAACATCTGAAGACGTTCTTGCTCCAAACATCCTGCTGCCACATCTTCAGCTCAGAAAATAGTGGTTAGATACTGATTACGGTTTTGAGATATTATGGTGGGGATGAAAATATTTCAGTTATATTTTTCTTGTTTTATTTTGCATCTTATTCAAGTTAAGCCCCCTGATAAATGGTATCTTGGTCATTTTTAGTTGGCAACGTTATCCAGATCCTTACCAGCATTTTATACAAAACATTTTATGCAGACCCAATGTTATCCGCTGGTGTGAAAAATGCTTTTCAGCTACACCTCTGCACCAACAAAACTAACAAACAATCAGGGTCCCAGAAATGTTCAGATCGAGGAAAGACGTAGAAAAAAGCACCTGGACGGGGTTTAAACAAACACCAGTTCTGCTCCACCCACTATAGATAAGATTGATCAGAGCTCTACGCCCCTCAGACCAGCCTGTAGGAGGATTACTGTCCTACACCACGTCTCTTCATACAGATCATTCTTATCTAATCATCCTAATGACAGAATGGTGGCTCACGCTTCATTTAAAAGCTTTCTAACTTACTTGGCCACTGGATCAGTCTTTTTGATGGTCTGCTGACTCATCACTGGACGAATGACTGAAAGACAAATTAATTAGATTGTACATTTTAAAAAACAGCACAAAACAACAGCAACAGTACTGGTACAATAATGGGGGGGGATGAAACAGGATTGAAGAGCTAGTGAGACCAGCTGACACAGAATCCAGAGCTTTAAATATAATGATAGTGGTCCATGTTTGACCTGGCTACATCACTATGGAAACTATACAAAGCGTTGGTGGAAATGTCAGGATTTAATCAGCTGTAAAGAGATCCATACTCTCACTAATTTAGTCCTAAAGTCTTCCTAAACTCGTGTGAACTGAGGAAACATTTCAGCTTGGCACCTGAATGACACAGTAGCTCACATGCAGAAGAAACTGACAGATACCGCTTTTTAAAACTCTGCTTACGGGGAGATTCAGGTTTCATTGAGTCAGCGGTTTTGTGTTGACTTACAGGATTTGGGTTTGGGCCTAAGATCGCGATCACCCCGAGTTCGAATCTGTTCAAAAGAAACAGAAGACAAAAATCAAAAGTACAGGAATTTTTCAGTAAAAACAAAAAAACAACATAAAACAGTAATCTCCCATAAACGTTTGAAGTAATCTATGTAAATGACTGGAAATGTAAAGCAAAGTGACACTAGAAAAGCGGCCTCACATGAAGACTGTGTTACCCACCATTCTTCCAATGTAGGACTCAAAGGCACTCAGAGACATGTCGTCAATCCCGGGGCTCAGGGGGCTCAGGGGGCTCAGGGGGCTCAGGGCGGCGCTGCGACTGCGGAGATCGCTGCGACCAGTGAGATCACTGCGACCGCGGAGATCACTGAGATCGCTGCGAGGGCTGTGATCACTCCCATCACTGAGATCACTCCCATCACTCCGGCTGCTCAGATCACTGTGATCGCTGCGACTGCTTCGATCACTCCGATCACTCCGGCTGCTCCGATCGCTGCTGACGTCAGTCTGCTCCTCAAACTCCCGCTGAGGTGATGTTGATAAATTCAGTCCAGCTAGTCGCTCTTCTAAACAGCTGGCTGCATCTGTAATAAACAATAATAACCATGAACAAAATGAACAGCCTCTTCTGAGCCGACACAGCAGACTGTTCTCCAGGACCTGTTAATGAAGTTTCTCTCAGCAAGGATTAAGACATGTATCCTCAACCAGGAATTTTTGCATTCCAACTTGTTTGAAAGACAATCTTATATGACCCCCCCCCACCAAAAAATGCCTTGGTGTTAGAAACCTGCAGCCTGCGTTGCAACATATATGATGATTGCAGCGTTACTCCTGCAGTTGTGCAGGCCACTTGGCTAAAGAAGTAAAAAACACTCATTTTGTGATTTTAGCAAATTATCTTTTTTTTTTTTATTATTACACACTATAGAGAAGAATAAATAAATAAATAAGAGACAAAGATCATTTATATCTAGAATATAATTGTAAAGTGCAGATATGCTCTGACTGAAGTTAACTCCAATATGCCATCATGGTATTAGGACATCTTTAGCACATGCCGGAGGTTTTTCTGCTTCCTGAAGTAAACTAATAAACGGTCTGATATTAAGTTACACTGATGTGGAGCGATGCAGCTGTGTACCCGTCCTCGGCCCCGGGTTTCCTTCCCACTCCTCATGCATCTTATTGTCCATCATCCAGCTGGAATCCACTTTGGAGTCCATGAACTTCACATCTCTGTTGATCAAAAACTCATGTGGATGTTTAGCCTCCAGTCCGTCCTCAGCATCTTTATCTGCATCTCTATCTGCATCTTTATCTGCATCTTTATCTGCATCCCTCTGCGCAGGATGGCGCTGCAAGTGCTCTTGTTTTTCATCTCCCCAGTACTTCTTATCCAACAGGAAACCTTCTTCTGTCTTGATGTGATATTGTTCCTCTGTTCTGCTTCTCACCTGGTCGTGCGTCTCCTCCAGTGCATCTCCAGTGGAACAGGCTACCTTAGGAATGAGATTGTTTCCCTCTAACACACACACTGGGATTTTACTGAAATCTGGCTCATACGGAGCATCAAGATCAAAGTCACCCATGCTGACGAGCGAACGATAGTCCTCTTCATCGTCTCTCATCTCAGACAGATCTGCTCTGCTGTCTTGGTCAAACTCAGCGATGGTGTGGTCGTCTCGTAGGTCTCCTCCCTCCGGCTCCTCCGGCCTGTACGTGCTGTAGCCGGACGTGATCAGGCTCGGCGCTGGACAGTCAGAACTGCTGCTGCTGCTGCTGCTGCGGCGGCGGCTAACTTCATCATCATCATCATCATCATCATCACTTCCCTCGTTCTCAATATCCCCAGTCAGCTTCCCTTCACTGTTAAATCCTGGCTTTTCCTCTTCTGAGCTCTCCGTAAATGAGCCCTCTGCATCACTTACAAGTTTGGAGTCAAGTGTTCTCTCAATCTCCTCCTCTTCTTCTTCTTCTTGCTTCTCTCCATCAGACCAAAAGGAGGAGTTGAGGGAATTCCTGTCGTCATCGCTCTGTTCATCCGACTGAGTGTTGTACATTTTGTACATGGTTGGAACTTGTGTACCTGCTGAAGTGTGGTGAGATCAGTGAAGGCAGAGGGCTTAGAGAAGGATCTAAGAGGATTAGTTGATATCCAGGTTTGAGTGGCTCTTCTTGCTCCTGAAATAGCGCCCTCTGTTGGTGAACAAAGACTTCACAGCTCTGACTTTGTTTAACACTCTTTTTTTGTTCCTTTGATGATTTTATTTAATGCAAAAATGATTTCTCGACTGAAATACAAATGTCGAACTTTATCCTGAAAATGGAAACATTTATACACTTTTAAATATCCCTCCCTTTTCAGCAATTATTAATTAACCAGGTCCATGTTGCTTTTATTTGTCACTGCAGTTCATTTTGCTGCTTTTATTCTGGTCCAGTTAAGTGTCGCTGGCTGTACATTTTACATGCGATTGGATCTGATCATCTATTTATGTCACATTTGTGCCTTATTACTAGTATCCTAAAAGTTTTGAAATCAGTCTAAATAAACACTTTTTTAAAAATATTCACAATCAAACAAATACACCTGATGCAAGTAATTCAGCGCCTTGTGAATAGTTAGTAAGAACGTAGAGATCCACATTACCCGAATCGTCAGTGTAGACCGATTCATCACAGACGAGAGACTGTCCCTGATGTTTCCTGAGAACGAGACAAACACTTATTTCAAAGATGTTTTTCACAACAATTAGATTTTTTGGTTGAACACTGCACACATCTACAATTTGTTATTTCATATTTTAATCACAAAATAAACAACTTTAAATATCTGAAATAAAAAAGCCGAACCAACAATATTCCCCCCTCCCAACACAGTAAACCAGGCTGAGACGCTGCACCAGGAGGCAGCGGTGATCGCCCAGGTGACCTGTACCTGGACCACCCCTCCACATACGCCTGCATGGTGTTGTTAACCCATGAGCATGTTGCCTCTTTGTGCTGAGCTGGTTTTTGAACCATCATACTGTGCTTTATAGAGGGTGAAAATTAGGGCTGGGGATCGATTCAAATGTCAAGAATCGATTCGATTCCGATTCTTAAGGTTCAGAATCGATTATCAAGATTTGATTCGATCCGATTAGTTTCGATTCCGATATTGATTTGGGTTAGTGTTATTAAAACTGTTTTTTGAGCTGTTGCATGAATTATGACTGTAGTTATGCAACATATTAATACTAGTATTATATTGAGATTAAACAGCAAGTATTGCAGCTAATGATGCTGTAAGGACCAATCAGCTCCCAGAATGCTGATAGAACTGCTTTCAGAAACATCGTGGGTCAGAATTACCAAACAGATCCCACATTCCGTTTTTATTTGTTCCATTTTCGGTCTATTTTGGTTTTTAATTTTTGAGAATTTGGTTTTTAGCATTTTTTGCAAATGTAACCCCAAAACAGTATATAAAGTAATGAAATATAGACAATTTATGCAATTATAAATGAACACTTTAATGTTTTCATACCTTTCATACTCTTTAGACATATGAATCGATTTTTAGGAATTAATATGAGAATCGAATCAGAATTGGGAAATCGATTTTTTCAACACAGGCCTAGTGAAAATGTATTTTTTCCCCTCCTCTTTCCCAGTGTCATCCTCTCTCAGCCAATGATAAAGGTGACAGGCAGCGGCCTCAGCACCTGTCTACCCACGTCCTATGTTGTAATTTGTTGCATCTCTTTTTTGTTCTCTTGGATTGGAACTGGAACAAATTTCACTGTGTCGGGCTGCTGACTCAATGACTATAAAATTAATGTGAATCTACCTGAGGACTTTTCTCTTGATGAAACGTTGTTGCTGCTGGATGTCTGGACCGGAGGTGCAGCTGTCCGACCGCGCTGAGTCCAGGGAGTCTTCAGGATCCGAGACCTCCTGCAGCCTGCGTGGAGCCCCCGCTGGGAGCTGCAGCTTCGGAGCCACCGAGTGTTGAGCGTACGAATCCCAGCGTCCTTGCTGCCAGAGACGGTTTCTGTTCTCATGAGCAGGGAGCACCTGCATCACACATAAACACATTTATTTATCAGTCACATGTCTCTGTTGTTTAAAGTATAATTCACATATTTGTTTAAGTCAAATGCACTCTAGTGCACAGCTGGTCTATCTGAATGCATCCAGAGAGCAGAAGTAGGAATGGCTTATGACCCCAGAGCACCTCTAGTATGATACATGTCAGTCCTTTAAAACATGTTGAGACTGAGGCCACGTTTACACATAGCCGGGTTTTTACAAAAACGGATTTTTCCCCCTCTACGTTTGGAAAAATTCCATCATTTACACAAGATCGTTTTCAAAATCTCTTCATTTACACGAATCCGCATAAATACGCTGTTAAGGTGCTATGAGCCAATCAGAATCCTGGAAAAACATCAACAAATGACATGGTGTAGGGTACGCGGAGACGCGCGCCGTAGGGTACGTATAGGCTCTGCGTTGGTGTAACGCGGGACCATAAATCAGGCTTTACTTCCAAGATGAACGAGAGTCTTTGGTTTGGAGTGACAGAGAAGTGGAGTTACTTTTAAGTGTGACTTTAGAATATGAAACAGGTAAAATACAAGAAAATATTGTCGGTGGCCAAACAAATTGTAAACACAGGTCGCACTCATGACGCTGGTGACGTTTCTGTCTCATAATGTGACGTTCTGAAGCCTAAATGTCCGTTTCCCTCTGTTTACAAGCAAACGTGAAAACTGAGTTTTTGAAAATCTCCACTTTGGCCGGAGTTTTCAGAAATTATCGTTTTTAGGGGCTTTGAGCTGCGTTTACGTGTAAACGAACGGCCAAAACGCATGAAAACACCACTGTTTTTTTCCCCGTGTAAACGTGGCCTGAAATAAAGCTGAGAATTTAGCATAACCCTGACCCTTGTGACTAGGAACCTGTTTCAGAAAGGAGCTTGAGCAAACGTTTAGTTCAAATATGAACTAAACGTTTGAACTGAAATGTGAAATTGGAGGTTTAAAGTTGGTTCAGTCAGTTCTGAGTATTTTGACTCTGCATTATCAATGGAGCTCTGTTACTGTGATTCACCATGGTAACACCAAATAAACGGAAATAAACTTAATCAATAGAATTAGAGCTTTATTGCGATATGAAGTGAATTTGAGTGCATCCTTCAAAAGTACCATGCCAGCCACAATGATGGAAGAGTGCTGGTATGGGAGAAACAGGAGCTGAATCCATGTTGCAGACCCTTAATGACTGTGATACTATGGCATGAGTAATAAACAGATGAATATACAGGCGAAATCCTACACATACAGTATCTATGTATGTATGTATGTATGTATGTATGTATGTATGTATGTATGTATGTATGTATGTATGTATGTATGTATGTATGTATGTATGTATGTATGTATGTATATATGTATGTATGTATGTACAGTATGTATATATATGGGTGGGTGGACTTATGGATGTATTTATGGATGGATTAGTGAACTTTTGTGTTTTGAGTTTCTACACTTTGTAATTACTCTGTTCTCCTTTTAGATATACTAAATTCACAAATAAATTGCTTCAAAAAGATTTCTACGGTAATTGTGTTACAATAAAGATTACAGAAGTCCTATCCTAAACATAAAATTATAGGTAAAAAATTCTCTTAAACCTCTCTGATGGTAGTTATTTTGGACTAACCTGTTTGTCATGGTTTGCGTTATCCGTATGTAAGAAAAATCTTTCACCAGAGCCAAAGTAGCACTGACTCACTGTGGAAAGATAAGGAGAGCTCAGCAACTGAATGAATAAATGCATGCTGAAATCTCAACATACTACAAAACTGACCTTTTTCTTTGGTGTAAGCGGGGGGACTTGGCTGAGAGTCGGCCATCGGACTTCTGCCGTTTACTTGAGTTACCGGGGCCAGGCTTTTCCACTGTCCATTTTGAATAAGTTCATCAAGCTCTGCCGAGACACACAAGTGTAAACATAGAAATGATCAAAGCTAGCGAAGTGTAACTCACTATGTTTTTAAATCATTGCACAATTTTAATATGAAGCTACAAAACAAGACGGTGATCAGAAAGTAATAGTATGAAAAGATGGTGTTTACAAGACCAACCTTGCTTAAATTCAAGCAACCTGTGTTTTGATATATTTTTGTAGCCAAGAACAGCCAGTTGTTCTTGAATTTCGTCTTCTGAGAAATCCAGGTTGTCCATAATATTGCTAGTTTCAGGCCTGAAAAGCAAACAACAAAATAAAATAAAATGACAAACAAGGCCAAATAAGTACATGACAAAAGGCTGTTCTGAAGAAGAAGGGGAAAAAATGATCTATAGCTAGCTTTGTTAGAATAAACATGAAAGTTTGAGATGTTAATACCATATTGATAAAATAGTGTGCCCCAAATATTAAAAACATTAAAAATACAGTGTAGCACCATCCATCTACACAGCAGTCAACACACAATCCCGCACTAAACTAAGCGTTATCTAAATGAAATGTCAACCAAAATGCCAGTAATTATAGAAACGTTATAAATAATTTACAACTATTCTGACAGATTACCACATCATACTTATTAACCGTGTGTTTTCATTTATTATTTACAGTTGATCATTGCTTTGTAGCTGTCACTTAAAGCTAAACCAGATTCCCAAAAAGACTATCTTCATCTGAAAAGGTGCACATATTCTGACACACGTTTGCGTTTTCTTTTGTTTCCGATAAATCAGGAACCTTTTAAGTTATAAACCAACGTTTAAACGGCATCAATGTTAGCGGGCGAGGCTAACGGTCCAGCCTGTAAACCAGAGAAAGGCTCACCTGCACACAGACTTTAATGACTTTCCTGCTACAGTGTATCCATGTCGCCAACATGAGCGGTGAACGGCTGTTTTAGGAGAAAATGTTTAGTTGTTTCAGGTTTAAACCATGGATGTATTGGTTTAAACAGCTCGAGGAACAGCCGTTACGGAACTTTGAAAACGACGCCACCGGCAAAACATCCGGCCAACTTCTTCTTCGCTCTTCTTAAAGGGGCAGGCGACCCGCTCTCGCCTCTCGCCCATAGACATATCGCCCCCTGGTGGTGGTGGAGGTGGATAACACATAGACCCTCTCTCGCCCCCTGGTGGTGGTGGTGGATAACACATAGAGCCGGTCTACGGCATAGACATCCCCCTCACAAAAATAAGAAAAATAGAGAAACATATTTTCTCATCAACAAAACAAATTTGAACAATTTTTCAGACAATAAAATAACATTTGAACCATTTTCAGACAATAAAATAACTGAAAAAAATCTGAAAAATTGTTCAAATATGTTATTTTGTTACTTGAAAATGTTTTAATATGTTTATGTAAAATATGCTTTGTTGATGAGAAAATATGTTTCTCTATTTTTCTTATTTTTGTGAGGGGGATATATATTGTTTTTCGGCACTACCTTGTTCTCTATAGCTGATATAAGATGAGGGATCAATAAAGTTCTTATTTTTGCCATCTGAGAAAATTAAATATATTATATTTGGTGCCTAACTGTTTCCCAAGTATATTAGTGTGTGTGTGAATGAATAAATTCAATTAAATTTCAATTCAATTTTATTTGTATAGCGTCTAATACAACAAAAGTTGTCTCTAGACGCTTTCCAGAGACCCAGAACATAAACATAAACATAAATCCCCGAGCAGTTATTACATAAACAATGGCAGGTAAAAACTCCCCTAGTGGGAGAAAAACCTTAAGCCAAACAGTGGCAAGAAAAACTCCCCTTTAGGAGGGAAGAAACCTTGAGCAGGACCAGGCTCATCAGGGGGGACCCTCCTGCCGAGGGCCAGACTGGTGGGTCAGGGACGTCAACAGCACAGCAGGCAGGTGGAAGCAGCAGCGGGATGACCGGGGGTGGGGACCGCAGGCCAGCATGCAGCTCCCGAAGCTCCGGCCCAATCATCAAGTCCCAAAATGAGACGTAAAACGTAAATTTCTTTGTAGAAAGGCGCTTTATGAAAATAAGTCCATTTACTTGTATAAGTTTACAGCGTAGTCTTGCCAAATCCAATATGGCGGCGTCGTTGTCGTATCGCAGCAGCTCCATGGGGCGTCTATGGTCTACGGGCCACGCAAGAGTAGAGACGGTGAGTGGACAGAGCGCCAAAGGTTCAAAAAACGTGCTTAGTTTAAAAAAATGTCCTCTTGCATACTGTATTACATTATTATTCCTGCTCATAAATTACTATTACCTAACCTGATTTCTTTCTAAATGTTGTGAGATACACAAAAAACGAAGAGGAGAAGTTGACTTATCTAAACTATTTTGTTATATGAAAGTTCATGTGAAATCTGTTGAAATCTGTTGAAATCTGTCCACCATCAAGTGTAATATTATTGTTTGAGCATTAAGGTTCATTTTTGTTCTGACATGCATTAGTTGCAAAACAATTCCACATCCATCAATCATATTTTTAAGAAGTTCAGTTACAGAAAATAGTCACAGGAATAATCACTCCAAGACCAATACTGGAGAAAGACAGCATCATTAAAAGATGTGATTCTGTGCGCGGATGTTTTCAGTTTGTGTTTGTATTTGATCTGTAATTTATCTGCATCACCTGACTTGTACAGTAGATGAAGTTTGATAAGTCATCCTGAAAATTGTAATGATAATGATGATATTAATAATAATAATAAAAATAATAATATTAATAATAATAATAATAATAATAATATTATTATTAATAATAATAATAATAATAATAATAATAATAATTACAGCAGCTGACCTTTATGATAACAGAGTCAAATCATGGGAGAGCCAAATCAATGTTTGGTCAGGAATGTAGAGAAGGTTAGAGAACATTGTATGAGTTAGAATCAAGTGAAATCGTAATTAGATTTTAATAAATGATATGACATGATAAAAAAAAGCAAAGAAAGGTTTTGCTGAAACCCCCCCCACCCCCCCTCCTTCTCCTCCTCCTCCTCCTCCTCCTCCTCCTCCTCCTCCTCCTCCTCCTCCTCCTCCTCCTCAGCTGCTCAGGAATAATCCGGCCTCACATCCTCCCTCTCCAGCAGCGCTGGGGTTTCAGTCAGGGGGGACACTGCTAGGTGGACTGTCCAAGCTCTCCATCTAGTCTGGGAAAAAGGGATTTCTGCGTCTTCCTGGGTGCGTGGGAAGACCATGGCTCGCTCCAGGATCTGCCGGGAGACCTTGCTGGTTCTGTTAGTGCAGATCGTACTGATTTGCTCAGCTCAGGTGAGAGATACGTGTTACCTTTCTCATATTTTGTTAAAATATTACTGAATACTCAGAGTTTGTCTGTGTTGTTCACTGGTGGACATACATACACGCTTTTGAAATCTATTGTATAATATGACCTATGCTTTATAACAAGGTAAATAATCAGTCCGGGGTGTCTACACCTGAATTATACACTCAATTAATTTGAACGTTTATTATTCAAATTCCCATAAACAGTTTCATCTTGTTCAGTACTGATCTGACTCTCTTGTACCTCATCACTCTTCTTTTTTTTTACATGATTCAGTTTGAGTTATGTGATTAAATCCAGAGTTACAGTCTGGCTTTTATGACACGTACAGTATTTACTGGCTCTCATTTTGGGGCTGGACTTTGTCACTCAACAGGACCGTTATTGGTCATGTGAGTATTAGTCCTGAATGTGAGGTTGAGTTCATATTTCATTTGATACAATATTTAACAGTTACGCTTTACAAAGGCATTTTGAGATGCCTTATGATCTTTATTTTAAAAAGTAACCTCATGCGAGGGTGAACAACTGACAGCGACGAGGTCCAGACAGTCAGTGTTAATCTAAACACATGCAGTTACTCAGGCGGCATTATGGGACTATAATGGCTTTGGTTTCATGACCTTTCCCCTCACATCACCCAGACAATGGGCCTCTGTGTGAACTTCTCTCCAACAGCAGCAGCCACGCAGACATGGATTTTATATGAGGAAAAGTGAAAACCTATTTTTGTGTGTATCTTTTAAGAGGGGCCCGGTCGGCCCCAGAGGCCCCCCAGGACCCCCTGGCACATCTGGCGTGCCCGGAGTGGATGGAATCGATGTGAGTCTCCGTCCTGTATCCATCCTTTCATTAAAGCAGGTTTTCAGATGTGGGTCATTTAGTGTTTGTGGTCTGGCCCAAATCCAGTTTAATCTGTTCAGTAAACTATGAAGCGCAACTTAAGTTGTTTGAATGCTGAACTCCAGAAACATGACTGCTTTTAGCCTCAGCATATGTGTGATTTTAAAAGATCATTTTTCTCATTTAATTAAGTGATCTGACTGCAAGAAGATACAATATGTATTTTTTTTAAAAACAAAGCAAAAGCAATTAATTATAAAATGTTTTCCAATCACCAGAGTCTTCATAGAAACGGTATGAAATTGATTTGTATTTAATCTCACTTTAAACTCCTGGGCCACTTCTGCATCCACTGGCTTTTCACTCTCCCTGAGATTTCTACACGGTGTAGTTTTAGTTTAGTTTAGTTTAGATCTTCCAAATCCCAGTTTGTACGGAAGAGTATCAGGGCCGTGCAGGAGAAAAAATATTTGAGAGGGGAAGATTTTTTTTTATTGTGCACTTCAAGAAAAAAGTGGAAATGTCGAGAAAAAAGTGGAAATGTCAAGATTAATGTTGAAATACAACTTCAAGAATAAAGTAGAAATTTCGTGAATAAAGTCAAAATTTCGCCTTTTTTCTCAACATTTCAACTTTATTCATGAAATTTTGACTTTTTTCTCAACATTTCGACTTTTTTCTCGAAGTTGTACTTCAACATTAATCTCGACATTTCGACTTTTTTCTCAACATTTCGACTTTTTTCTCGACATTTCATTATGCGCTTCGAGAAAAAAGTCGAAAAAAAAATCTTCCTCTTCTAAAATATTATTTTTATTTTTTTTATCCTGCCTGCCCCTAATACTCTTCCGTACAGTTTACTTTCCTAAAGGGAGATTGTCCTGTATGGCAAGAAAATATAGCACACTATATACAAATATCTTGGTCAGACGCTTTAACAAAAAACCACACGTAATGTTTTCTTGGTTTGTCTTCAGGGTGACAGAGGACAAGATTCAACAATTGGTGGGAAACCAGTGAGTCAGCTTTCATTCATTGCTCCTCTCCCAGAATGCTTTCATAGATGATAACTTTGTGATTTCCAAACTGAAATGCTCCTGCTGATGTTGAATCCTCTGCTTCCAGGGTTTTGGTGGCAGCGATGGCAGAGATGGGGTTCCTGGAGCGCCGGGGCTTCCAGGGGCAGATGTGAGTGAAACATCACGCCAACATAACCGAGCACTTCAGGTGCAGACGGGTAGACGTGCAGCACAGCGCTCTGGCTTTGTCCACCTCGCAGATACGGCGTCTACAGAAGGCCGTCTGTTCTCCACGAACAGCAAAGGCAGAGCTCTGCATCCAGCGTCTGCATAAATGTAGAAGATAAAGCTGAGAGTTTATGAAGAGGATGTGTGGTGGATCTGAGCTGGAGGACTCCAGATATAATCTGCTGCTGTGGGATCAGTTTGTCTTGGCCTCCAGCGAGCAAAAAATGTGGAGGAAAAAAAAGATCCCTTGAATAAATCAATCCCGCTATTTAGGGAGAGTCTCAAATAGCTTCCTGACAGAAACAGGGGTCTTTTTGTACGCGGAGGCGGCGAGTCGGGGGGACGGGCTACCTAGAGATGGCTGACAGGGGAGAAGTGTATGCTGGGAAAGGTGGTGCAGAATGGCCCCAGTGTGTTTCCTGTCTGCAGGAGAACACACGGGCAGATTCAGAGCTTCACGTGGACCCAAACCACAACGCTTCCCAGAGACATTAAAGTTGTAGCAGGTTTGTTTTTTGCAAAAATCCGAGAGCGAGTCAGAACAGTTTTATAAAAGAGTAGAGCAGGGCATCTTAGATAAACATGCAAGAGATTGTAGTTATTGTTTTACTGGAAAGAGTCCACGTGTATGTGTTAGACAGAAGTGGTCAACACGTCGTAAGCCGAGCGCTCGCTCTTGGGGGTCAGTGTTGTCTTTCACATAGTGGAGATGTTTTTCCTTTCTTTTTTATCAAATGAGCAGCAAGGTGAGGGGGGTGGGGAAATAAAGGGAAATAGGTCACTCCCTCCATCTGATAGTATTACCCACCAGCAGACAGAGCAGACATTCAGAGAGTCTGACAGATGAGCCGACGCCTCTGAGAACCTTTCACCAGATATTTGTAGTTCACTTCTAATGCTGTTGGGATCGAGTGGCACATATATTCTTAATTGTTTAGCTTCAGGAAGTAAAAAGCTAATGGTGAAAACATTACCCAAATAGTTAAACTTTGTTAAACTTCATCACTCTCGAGTCTTTTCATCTAGATCAGGGGTCGGCAACCCAAAATGTTGAAAGAGCCATATTGGACCAAAAACACAAAATACAAAAATGTCTGGAGCCGCAAAAAAATGAAAAGTCTTGTATCTATAAGCCTTAGAATGAAGACAACACATGCTGCATGTATCTGTATTAGTTATAACTGGGGGAAGTTTTTTTTTCAATATGCACTTCGAGAAAAAAGTCGAAATGTCGAGAAAAAAGTCAAAATTTCGTGGAAAAAAGTTGAAATGTCGAGAAAAAAGTCGAAATGTCTAGAAAAAAATCAAAATTTTGAGGAAAAAAGTCGAAATGTCGAGATTAATGTTGAAGTACAATCTCGAGAAAAAAGTCGAAATGTTGAGAAAAAATTTACAATTTCGAGAAAAAAGTAGAAATGTCGAGATTAAAGTCGAAATGTTGAGAAAAAAGTCGAAATGTTGAGATTAAAAAGGAAAGGAAAAAGGAAGAAAAAAAGAAAAAAAAGAAGATGAAAAAAAGAAAAAAAAAGAAGATAAAAAAGAAAAAAAAGAAGAAAAAAAGGAAAAAAAAAGGTCAAACATTTTTAAAAAAGCTCCAGGAGCCACTAGGGCGGCGCTAAAGAGCCGCATGCGGCTCTAGAGCCGTGGGTTGC
Organism: Cololabis saira; assembly: GCF_033807715.1. Taxonomy (NCBI): domain Eukaryota; kingdom Metazoa; phylum Chordata; class Actinopteri; order Beloniformes; family Belonidae; genus Cololabis; species Cololabis saira. The sequence goes on from NC_084587.1 coordinate 54,909,367, forward strand.
CGACCCCTGATCTATATGAATGAACATTTTTCTTACAGACCTGTAAAGCAGAAAGCTCAGCCGTGCTGCTGAGCTTTCACATGTCAGGACACAATTACACACATTACTGGGTCCAGTCTCGGTGTTAGAATTAAAACAACTTGAGATGAAGAACAGCATACAACGTTATGTACTGTATTAGTGTTTACATTTAAAATGCAGATCGATCTAAAGTCCTGCATGCAGCTTCTGCAGAAGGTTTGTGCAGGAAGCTTCCAGGCACCACCATGAGATTAACCAGCTCAGGTGATAGTCAGAAAGTTTGATCAGCTCCATAAAAACACAGTTTTTGGTAAGTTGGTTTCTGGAACATTCAGGTGTGTGATGACACAATGCCAAAAAGGAAAGAAATCAGCAACGATCTCAGAGAATCAGTTGTTTTTAGAATTGACAGAGGGGTTTGTGTTCCTCATGCGCGTTACCAAAAACACTCAAAGTAGGAGACAAAACCTGCAATAATGGCCAACTCCTGCATGTCTTTTTGCAGAAATTAATAATAACGATTAAGAAAAAATGTGCAATTGTTCATGCATTGCACAGAATATTTGTTTAGTATTATTATACGTGTGTGATGTTTATTTTACTTCATGTCGTCTCTGCAGGGACTCGTGGGACCTTCCGGGGATCCAGGTCCAGTTGGTCTGAAAGGATCAAAAGTGAGTTTATTGTTTGTACAGAAGATAATCTGTTGGTATGGATTCCGGTCCTCGGTCTTCTTCAACAGCTGAAACTGGAGCGACTGTCAGAAACAAACTTCACTGGCGTCTCTGAAAATGTGATACGCTCTCTCTGGCCTTGTGTACACTGAGATTTCAGTTTTGTGTTGGTGTGGTTTCAGGGGGATCCTGGTGCTCGGGGGCCTACTGGAGAGCCTGTAAGTGCACATATCAACCTTGCAATATCTATACTTTATAAGTTTCAACACTTTTTTGTCACAGAAAGGGTCTCACACAGGACAGCATGTTAAAATATGGATATGATATACACCATACCACCGTATACGATACCACATCACAGTAAAACACATTCAGACCTGACAGGGCTGCTTCCTGCACCAGTAAACACTCCAGTTTTCTTTATTGTTGTCTTATTCTACATTTGCAACATCTGATATATTCATTCTTCACTCACAGGGCGTTGGACCTGACGGGCTCGACGTGAGTACTTGATGCTGCACCAGCCCGATCTTCATTTTATAGACTATTTTCAGAACATCAACGATTGCTGATCTCTTGTCACTTTAACTACACGGATGTACAAAGAAAGGAGCACACTCCCCTGCAAATCAGATTTCACTCGTTAGATAATGAGTCAGTGGTGTCCCTAACAATGAATGACAAGAATAATTAAAGCTGCGAGCAGCGATGAACGGGCCCTCGCACGTGCAATTTGCACTAATTAAGGTCAAGGACTCAAAACTAAGTCCGATGATACCACCCATGACTTTTTATGTGAAACCATTCAAAAGTTATGGCCGAAAATAGGAACTATGAAATATCGACCAATCAGAAAAAGGGGCGGGAATAATTTGCACCAATGAAGGTCAAGTACTCGAAACCGAGTTCGATGACACCACCCACGACTCTCTATGTCAAACCATTCAAAAGTTATGGCAGAAAATAGGGGCAACCAATCAGAAGAAGGGGCGGGGCTAATTCAGGCCAATGAAGGTCAAGGACTCCATACTCAGGATGGAGACAAACATTTTGATGTATAACACACCTGGGTGCACGTTACGGTTCGGGCTCTGAAGCGGCTGAAGGAATGGCATAAATTTCGCCAAAATGATGACGATTAATTCAAAATGTTCAAAATGGCCGACTTCCTGTTCGGTTTCGGCCATGGCGCCAAGAGACTTTTCTTTAAGTTGCGACATGATACAGGTGTGTATCGATTTTCGTGCATGTACGTCAAACCGTATTGTGGGGCTTGAGGCACAAAGTTTTCTGGGGGCGCTGTTGAGCCATTTTGCCACGCCCATTAATGTAAACCATTAAATATCACATTTTTCGTCAGGCCTGACTTGGTGCAAAATTTGGTGACTTTTGGGGCACGTTTAGGGGGAAAAAAGACCCTCATTTCGTCAGAAAAATAATTTAAAAAAAAATGAAAAAAAACTCCTACGGATACAATAATGAACATTATCACGCCATGTTCACAGCAGGCACGTGTTCACAGGTATCAAGGTTTACATCCAGATATACAGCGTTTACTGCATGTCTGGCCATTTTCCCACAGGGTATTCCTGGTACCGATGGGCTGCCAGGAGAACTGGGAAAGGCTGGAGCTCCTGTGAGTACACAGATATGTTTGCTCTCAGAAATTAAAAGCTAGTCATACTTAAATCAGCAGATCTCAGTTTTTACACCATAAAACCTACAGACCATTATGATTTAGAGAGTGCTGGATTAAAAAGTTCCCCCTCTCTCACAGGGAGTGAGAGGCCGGAGGGGTCAAGTGGGTCTTCCCGGCGTCGCTGGTCCTCGGGTAAGGATCAATATTCCTCCACACTGCTGTTAACATTAAAGGGGGAGCGTGTTCATCCAGGTCACTGACAACTATTTTATGTTGATGGAGAAGTACAGAACATGGACTCATGAAACATTTCTGTGTTTAATCTTCATTTTTCTTTTCACAAATTGTTAGGAGTAGATGTTGCATGTATTTAGAAATGATCATAGGATTGGAGCTGAACTTGCTTGTCTTTCAGGGACCCCCGGCTGTGTATCAGGGGGAGGAGCTGGTAAGTGCTGTCATTTCCACAGATGTATCAACGGAACATCAGTGTAAGATGTAAATCATGTATCATGTATCTGGGATAAACCACTCATCCTCCCTTTAAGCAGTAAACGTGGATGGAAGCAATTATCAACGATATTCAGTGGATACAGAATCAATAAAAAGAAACCAGGTTGCCTGAAAGAGAATAGGTAATAGGTATGCTGGGTAATAAGCATGATATTTTGGTGGGGTTTACATGTTGACCCCTGTTCAGCCGTTTATTCACACCTCTGGTTTTAGTACTTCCTCTCTGCTATTTTAACCAAAGCCCGTCACAGACATCCAGGTCAACCTTTGAAATCAATGGAGTCAGATGTTTTCTTTAAATTCATTCCAACTTTAAATAGCTTATTTTGATAGAGGGCCGAATCATTTAACACGCCATGTTTAGAAACAAACCCTCAGACATGTTAGCTGAGATTAGAGCTTGTTTAGGAGACACGTCTGCTGACAGGGAGAACATGTGGAGGGACGCATGCACCTAATGAGCTGCACAACAACATCAACAACAGATTACACTGAAGGAAGAGTTGGAGTAAGACAGCAAAGCTCTGCAAAATTTATTAGTCCCATTATTGAAATGTGGGTTTAGATGACATAACAACAATCAATTTGAAACTTCTGAGCAGAGTTTAGCTCAGCGAAATTTTTGGGTTTTTCGCATCGGATCGGGTGTCTATATGCGCAATTTTAACTCTCCAATTAGCAAAATACTGGATACATTCCCCTGCCTCATCATCATCTCTTGCCTCGACGCGGGGCCCCACGGCTGCTTGAGACCCGGTCGGATCGGTGATTTTTGTAACAAATTTATCAAACGAGCCTTTCAGAGAGTCATTAAACTCTTCCATTTTCTTTAGTTTTTTTTCTTTTTTCATCCCCTGATGTAAATTTCCTGAATCTGTCTCGTTCTCTCGACATTGTGTGACAGTTTGTTCCAACTCCACCGTCTGGATCAGACTAGCTTGTGTCCGGGCTTGGTCTGATCAGTTGTATTGAACAACAGACACGCGTCATCATTGCACATATATTTATTGATATGCACAGACTAGTACACATTTAGGTCTGTAATGGAACGGGACTGTTGATATTTATAAGGGAAAAAAGGGAAAAAAAAAGAAAAAAAGAAAGGAAAATGGCCCATAGGCCCCGTGCGGTCGCACGGTTCGCACACCCATTGCCCTGGTTTCCACACCATCAGTAAAGCCCACTTGAGTCACCATTTGTATTTATTTTTTGAAGTAGGCTGTACAGTGTTTATCAGGTACTGGTCAGGGTTGTGCAGCCCTTGGTCCAGGGTCTTTTCCATCACCTCAAAAACGCTGCTGTGTGTTTCAGTGTCCCAACGCCTGCTCCCTGGGCCTGAATGGACATGCTGGACTCCCTGGCATGAAAGTGAGTTTGCATTTATTACCGCTGGCGGGACGTTGACTCCGGTTGTGTTTCATTTCTCCTTTTTGGGGTTAACTTGTTAACATTTACCTTTTACCTGCAGGGCCACAAAGGGGGTAAGGGTGAATCCGGTGAGCCTGGACGGCAGGGACACAAGGTAGCCTCATCCTACCGTCCTAGTTGTTAACAGCTGAAAACACGTCTGGAAATAACTGGACTCAATTCTCTGACAGGGAGAGGAGGGTGAACAAGGACCACCTGGTGACGTCGGGGCTCAAGGACTACCAGTAAAATATTTCACCTTTGTCTCATGTATAAAAAAGGAATTCATTCATAGAGCGACTGCTCTAAACAAAGATATCAACTATCCTCTGTGTGCTGAGTGATTTTAGGGCCCAGGTGGAACGAGAGGCCTCCCAGGAATAATGGGCATCAAAGGTGACAGGGTAAGGACCATTCTCACCACTATCCAGCTCACAACAATCGCATCATTTTGAGTCGAAGGCAACTTGACTTCTTTTCTTGGTTCAATTCAATTCAATTCAATTTTATTTATATAGCGTCTAATACAACAAAAGTTGTCTCTAGACGCTTTCCAGAGACCCAGAACATGAACATAAACATAAACATAAACCCCCGAGCAGTTATTACATAAACAATGGCAGGTAAAAACTCCCCTAGTGGGAGGAAAACCTTAAGCCAAACAGTGGCAAGGAAAAACTCCCCTTTAGGAGGGAAGAAACCTTGACCAGGACCAGGCTCATAAGGGGGGACCCTCTTGCCGAAGGCCAGACTGGGGGTCAGGGACAGGAACAGCACAGCAGGCAGGTGGAAGCAGCAACGGGATGACCGGGGGTGGGGACAGCAGGCCCCAGGTTGGGGTGCAGGGTTGGGGAAAGGTTGAAAGGGGGCAGGGCCAGGGAGAGGAGTTTTGAAGGACAAACCTTCTCCCCCGCCCAAAAGGGGCCGTTACCCTGCCCCCCTCACTCCCACACTGCAGGATCCGGTGTTTTGCATTCAGAGATGCTCTTCGCCACCGGCAGAGGATGCTGCACCATGAACAAAAGAGAAAAAAGAGAAGAGAATGGGGGGCCAGCACAAGAAACTACAGGAAGCTACTCTAACACACTAGAGTTTACACTACCTAGAGATTTACCAACACCAGCTAGAGGTTTATTAAACACTAACTATAGGCTTTACTAAACAGAAATGTTTTAAGTTTAGTTTTAAAGGTGGAGGTGGTGTCAGCCTCCTTAACCCAGATTGGAAGTTGGTTCCATAGTAATGGTGCCTGATAGCAGAACGCCCGCCCTCCAAATCTACATTTAGATACTCTAGGAACTACGAGTAAACCTGCACTCCGAGAACGGAGAGCTCTGACAGGAACATAAGGCACTATCAGGTCTTGCAAATAATAATAATAATAATAATTCATTTTATTTAGCGGCGCCTTTCAAGTCACCCAAGGTCACCTTACAGAATAAAAACAAAAACAATAGAAATACAATAGAAATACAAATACAGGAAATACAATAGAAATACAATAGAAATTATAATACATACACACATACACAATACATACAATGGACAACCAAGAGCAACAGTACAGATAACGCAACAGTATGGTGGGAAGTAGTGTGTGGTGACCGGTCAAAGTGAATGGGCAAGTTTAAACAGGTGAGTCTTGAGTTGCGTTTTGAATGTGGTGATGGAGTCTATTTGTCTTATGTATGGGGGGAGGGAGTTCCAGAGTCTGGGTGCCGTACAACTGAAAGCTCGGGCACCCATGCTGCTAAGGTGTGAGGTGGGAGTGAAAAGAAGTCCAGCAGAGGTTGAGCGGAGGGTGCGGGAGGGGGTGTATTCTTTCAGTAAGTCACAGAGGTAGGTGGGGGCTAGGTTGTGAAGGGCTTTGTGGGTGAGGAGGAGGTTTTTGTAAATGATGCGGTATTGGACTGGGAGCCAGTGGAGTTGGATAAGAACGGGGGTGATGTGGTCAGATGACTTGATGCGGGTGATGATCCGGGCGGCCGAGTTCTGAATGAGTTGTAGTTTGTTGGTGAGTTTGGTTGGGAGGCCAGTGAGGAGAGCATTACAGTAATCGATACGGGATGTGACGAATGAGTGGACCAGAATTTCGGTGCTGGATTGGGACAGTGCTGGACGGAGTCTGGAGATGTTGCGGAGGTGGAAGAATGCATTCCGGGTGATGTTGTGGATGTGAGGTGCAAATGAGAGTGTATTGTCCAGAATGACGCCGAAATAATGCGGACCTAAGCCGTTTTGGGCCAACTGTTTGTTGTTTACGTGGTCAGCAGGTGAGACTCGGTCGGTCACAAATGGAGGTGTGAGTGTCTGTGAAAGTGCTGGGGTTGTAATACCTCCTGGTTACATCACATCCACACATTTCAAAATAAAATCAACCTGCATCTACACCAGCTTTGACACATAGATAAAAGAAATCTCCATCCACACATGACCACTCAGAGTCTCAGGTCACATGACCGTCCATGCTCACTGGGCATGTGTGCTGGAGGGAAAACAGGAAGTAGATTGTTTGAAAATGTCCCTGGAAGTAACCTTTGTTGCAGATTGCCTTTATAACAGTTTCCCTCCTGCACATGTAACCACGCTTTTATTCAGCTCTGACTTTAGGCAAGGCAAGTTTATTTGTATAGCACAGTTCAACCAAAGCAATTCAAAGTGCTTTACATCAACATTAAAAGCAGCAACACACAATTAATACATAAATAAAAATTAAAATGAAATAAAATGATAAGAAAAGAGGTAAAATAATAGAAAGCACAAGTTGTTAAAAAGTAAGGGCAGTAGAGTCCAGCAGGTACATCTCATTCTTAAAATGGCAATAATTACTATACAGGACTGTCTCAGAAAATTAGAATATTGTGATTTTCTGTAATGCAATTACAAAAACAAAAAAAATGTCATACATTCTGGATTCATTACAAATCAACTGAAATATTGCAAGCCTTTTAATATTGAAAACTCAAATATCCTATCTCAAGAAATGTGAATATTCTGGGAATCTTAATCTTAAGGTGTAAGCCATAATCAGCAATATTAAAATAATAAAAGGCTTGCAATATTTCAGTTGATTTGTAATGAATCCAGAATGTATGACATTTTTGTTTTTTTAATTTGCATCGTCACAATGCCTGTATTCAGGACTTATCCATAACTTCGCGACTTTAGTTACGTATCAACAGGTCTGCATCCACAACCCGTTGATGCCAGTCTGCGACCCAGCTCTCTACAAGGGCTTTGGAGGGTTTCAAATCAACGGCCTTCTCTGTCCAGACTGCGTGAAGGACTTTCCCCAGACGGAGCTGCTGCAGTGTCAGCCAGAACTGAAGAAGCCATTTGATAACTTGGAACATCTTCAAGAACCATTCATGCATTTAAGAATTAAAGTTTATTCTGTTTTATCGACATACAACAGCAATTGTTTTAGCCAAAATGAAAAATTAAAACTATTAAAATGTCTTCAGACATGTCTGTGTCTGCATAGGCACGACTGCAGAGGTTCATTTGAATATTGAGGTGGTGAACTAATCTCTCCCTCCAAACAGGGACTTCGGGGGAAGTCTGGTGATCTGGGCCCTCGGGGAGTCCAGGGAGGACCAGTGAGTGCAAATCTCCTCACAACTGCCACGTTCTCCTTTTTATTTCGGCAAAACACTGATGAATATTGACCTTTTTCAGGGGGATCCAGGTCGGAGAGGTGTCATAGGTGAGCTCGGGCCCACGGGACTGCAGGTAAACGCTCTATTCAAAGCTCCAATCACATCAGGGACATTTAGCTCTAAGTGCAATTTAGAGCTACATAATTCACATTTCACAGATTTCAGGAAACCGTGAAAAAAGAGGGATTGTATCCTATAGATTTCTGCCCTGGTAGTTGTTAGATTGTTATTACATTGTGTTTCCAACTGAAATGTTTTGAAAGAGTATATGTGCTTATCTAGATTCAGTCCTTTTACTGTTATTTCATTATTGTTTAGGAAATCTTATAAATAAAGTCCAGTTTCCAAACCCAAGCATGCTTGTTGTTTTGTTTGTCATGTATTACCGTCTGAAGGCCTGGTTTTGAAGTCAAACTTTTTCCGGCAGTAACTCCTTGTTTGTAATGTCACAGGGGGAGCGAGGACCGCTGGGGATCCGAGGAGTGCCAGGACCTAAAGGAGAGCCTGTGAGCCACTTCACTTTACTAAACCTGAACAAAACTATCTACCTGTTGCTGCTTTATCATCATCCTCTGATGAAATCATCCCCATCCTTTCTCAACCCGCCTCCATCCTAACTAAGAGAGGGATGTGAATGCTCCTGTTCTGCTGCCATCAACTGCATGCTATTCTTTATGCTACCAATCTTCCCATCTTGCCCATCTGGGATTAAAAAACTAAATCTTTTGTCCTAAAGCCCTACACGTGTCCCTCCGAGCCCAGCTTCTCCTCTTTCCTCTTGTACTCAGACCGCTGCTCCATGTAAGGGTGTGCAGAATAAACCTTTTTAATGAAACATCTCCTCCCTTCTTCTCCTGTCACCAGGGCCTTCCTGGTCCGGATGCTCGTGAGGGAATCCCCGGGCTGCCTGGCTCCAAGGTAACCGCAGCTTTAGCAGAGGTTTCTAGAAAACGTTGGTGGAAGATTAGTGGTTTTTTGTTGTTGTTGTTTTTTAAGATTTAGAAAGTTTGCATTCTTAAAAGGGACATGTTACAAAAACAACATACTTTTCAGTGCTTGAGCACATGTTTTTAAGTGACTACCAAATCAAAAACTCAGACATGATGCACCCCCGTCCCCCCCGTTGTTTAACCCTTGTATTGTCTTTGGGTCAAAATGACCCAATTCTTCTATCCTTCTTTCCTCCTGCCATGCTCTGTCCTTCCTTCTTCCTTTCCTCTTTTCCTCCTCTACTCCCTTTTCTTCCTACCTCCCTTTCGTCATTCGTTCCTTTATTACCTTATTTACTTTTCCTTCCTTCTTTCCTTATTTTCTCCATTGCTTCCTTCTTCCCTCCCTTCTTTCTTTCCTTTTCTCCCTTCTTTCCTCCCTCCCATCTTTTCTCCTTTCTTCCTTACTTCCTTCTTTCCTTCCTTCCATCTTTTCTCCTTTCCTTCCTTCCATCTTTTCTCCCTTCCTTCATTCCTTCTCTTCTCCCTTCCCCCTCCCTTGACCCAAACACAGCACAAGGGTTAAGAGCACCTCAGCCTGTCACAGAATGAGCCGTTCAGATCGGTAAGGGGTCACATCATAGACTGAGGCCAGAATAAACCCTTATCTATCTTCATCTCCACCCAGCGTCACACGATGCTGCATTTGTTGGTCCTCTGAAGTGGCAGCGTTGCACTGTCACACTTTTCAAAAGGACATAAGAACCAGGTCTGACTTTGTTCCCTGATACTGGCTGCTGATCCGAGATGTTCAGGACATGGTTGAACAGAGCTGCTGGCCAAAACTCCCCACAGACATTTAATTAAGACCCCAGGAAGCTGTTCTGGAGAAATCCTGAAAGAAATAAAAAAGCAACTGTTCTTGAACAGGTTTTGATCTTTACTCTCGTTATAGCAGCTCGGCTGAGCTTCTCCAGTCCAAGTGTCTTAAGTATGAAAAAAAGGAGGCACAGATGTTTAGTTTTCTCTCAGACCCCTTGTGCAATAAATATACCAATATTTTATGACTGAAAATGGCCGTCCTCCCATCTTTAGAAGAGATGCGTTACTTTAACTGTTATTCTTCATTTCAGGGTCTTCCTGGGAAGAGCGGGGCTCCGGGAGACGGCGGGCCTCAGGGACTTCCTGTGAGTGACGTCTGACACCTGATTCACCATCACCGGCTTCACATCCGTCCTTCTCGTCCTGGAGTTTGATAATTGGTGTGTTTTTTTCTCATACAGGGTTTGCCAGGTGCATATGGCCAAAAAGGACGCAGTGGTGTGAAGGTACGGTCAAGGCTTGTGCCAAAACTATGAAACCACCTCTCCGAGTGTACGCGTGATTGTGTCTTATGTTTTCACTAAAATGAGCCAACATAATTCAGTTTCTCTCTCTTTCTCTGTCACCAGGGCAACAGTGGGGATCCAGGAGTTGTAGGACTGCTGGGGTCTTCAGGGAAACAAGTAATTTTAATGCAAGAATAAGCATATTCTTCAAGTTACAATGCAATTCAATCTGATATCCAGAAGGATCCTCAGAAAAAACACCTTGATTTGAGCCAGTTCACAGCCTCAGGTCATGAAGCTGATCATGATCTGATCTGATGGTTTTCTGCTTCCAGGGAGAGCGTGGTGAGCAGGGAGTGATCGGACCTCTCGGATCCAGAGGTGGACCTGTAAGTTTCTGAATTTACTTTCATTCTCATCATTAAGATCTCTCCTTAAAACAGGAATCATGTAGGCACATCAAACTGCAGGTAACGCCCATATGGTACACCGGCAGGACACCGATCGATGAAAGCTAGAAGATCTTAGACAGACAGTGATCCGATCGGTGATACCAGAAGTTGCCAAATGGAGACTAAGGGCCAGTACCAATCCCCCCCCTAGTCCTACTTTTCAGTCCTACCCCTAAATTTTGCACGTTCCCGTGAGGGTAGTGGTGTCCCAATTCCTCTTTGCATGTAGGGCTAGTGGGCATAACGAGGGCTAGTGGACATAACGAGGGCTAGTGTGTATGAATCTAGCCCTTCACAGCGAGGGATTTCAGATACTGACTCACCGACCGAGGGCTAGAGAAAATTTCCCAGAATGCTTTACGTCATCATTTGCAGACTGAATCAAACAAAAAAACATGGCGGACATTTCTCATTTTTAGCGAATACAATTAATATTTTGAGTTAGTTTCTGTATAAAAATGCATTTTGATTACATTTCTAGCAAGAAATATATATTTTACTTCATAATATTCACTCAGTGAATGAACATAATCACTCACTTCCTTGTTGTTGCGTTGTATCTTCAGATCTCGCCAGAATAAAGGCTGATTTATGGTTCCGCGTTACACCAACGCAGAGCCTACGCCGTAAGTTACGCGGCGACGCGCGCCGTACACCGTACGGTGCGCGTTGTAACCTACGCCGTAGGCTCTGCGTCGATCTGCTCCCGAGCCGGCTGCTCTTCTCATCCCCGAAAACATCGGAACAAATTTCTTAACAGGCGTTATTTGTCACGTCTGGGGGTAAGGTGTGGACCCAAACGCAGGAGAGCAGGAGGCGGGAGGCGGCAAAAAACAGGATTTATTTTAACAAAAGGGAAAAACAAAGCACTTCATGGCAGGATCAAAACAAACTAAAGGGATCAAAAAACTTGGAGGAGGAAGAACGTGGCAGGAAACATGAGGAACAAAACAGTACGGTCCGACCGGGAACAAGGGAATGACAAGACCAGATATACACAGGGGATAACGAGACATGACGAGACACAGGTGCAGACAATCAGGGCAGATGGGACACAGGCGGGACAAAACAGAAACTGAAAGCTGGGGGGAATGTCAATCCTTGACATTATTTGGATAAACTGAGCCCAGGTTGGGGATCTTAACGGTTACTTTTACGCCTGAAGAAATATTAAAACGTAATTAAGTGGCATATTAACAGCTACAGCTGAAATTAAAACAGCTTTTATCTCTGGACTTCCTGATATGGTGTGACGTATGTGCAAACGTAACTACGCAGTGGCTTACGTACCCGAACGTAAACCACGCAGTGACGGAGCAAGTGGTGTCCCAATCCCTAGGGAACATTACAAGGGCCATAGTGGGAGTGAGTGAGGGCTAGTGGTAGTGGGTGAGGGCTAGTGGTAGTGGGTGAGGGCTAGTGGTAGTGGGTGAGGGCTAGTGGTAGTGGGTGAGGGCTAGTGGTAGTGGGTGAGGGCTAGTGGTAGTGAGTGAGGGCTAGTGGTAGAAAGTAGGGTGAACATTGGGATTGGCCCTAAAACAACGCTGCTGGCTTGCAAGACTCTATCTCTTGTAGCTGACTGGTGATAATCGATACTAAATACTGTCGGCGATTAACTGCTTTGTGCAGGATAATTAGCCAGACAGTTTGCCAGAAAGATGAAATTACTGAGCACCACACGGATCGTCAACGGACACGTGCATAAGTTGGAGTAGATGCTTTATATTTGACAGACCTGACGTCACTACAGCACTAAGAACGCCCTCAGTCACAACCCCATGTGGATGTAACTGCTTGATTTATCAAAACTCAAAACAATTCATGCCTAAATAATATTACAAGCTAAAATACATGAACATAATAATATAACTGATTCATAATCTGAGTGGTTTTTCTGTGACAATAACAGCATCAGCTGGACAAAGTGCTGAAAGTCTTTTTCTGTTTCAGGGGGAACGAGGAGAGAGGGGACCGGATGGGCCTGCAGGATCATCGGGGGCCAGGGTAAGACCTGCAGACTTCATCTGAAGGATTAACCTTTTAGAAATAACTGGTAAATCTCTCCAGATCCCGTTTTACAGGCGAACAGGGACCAGAGATATTGGCCACTCTTGATATTCCTTAGCCATCACCATTACATAGATGTTGATCATGTGGTAATGTTTGGTATTAAAAGAAAAAAAAAGAAGTAACAGAAACAGAAAATCCTCACGATCAAAGAGACTCCTGCGTTAATCGGTAAACATGGCAGTGGATGAAAAATAGGACTAATCACATGACCAGGGTGGTCACATCCCTCCAGTCATCATGTGCCTGAGCTGCTGCAGGAAACTGAACCCAGTGCTGCCCTCGTTGCCCCAGCAGGTACGACACAAGCCAGTGCTGTCACAGGGCTCCAGCGCGGCTACACGGGGAGGACATCCAAAACAAAAAGAATTAAATAAAATGAAAAAAGAAAGGATGCCAAATCAACATGATGATGTGCTGTTGTGACCCCTTAAAAGGAAAATGCCCCAAACTGCTTTGTATGAAGCTTTAATTGAAAGGAGATGGAAAAGATCCCTCAGTTTCATCCCAAATATATGGCCTGGTCACAGCCTGAATAAGAAATACTTTGGTGAAGTGTAAGTAAAAAGAAAAGAGTGATGTGGGAAAGTCTCACGGACTGGTTTTTTACTTTTTTGACTGGTTTTAACAGGAAAATGGTCCAGAAGAAGGTCTGAATTTTCAAAGAGGGTGTGGTCTGATTATTAAACCCTGTGGTGCTCCACACTCCAGTTACAACCAAAAAATAAACTGTTTTCTTTTTCATTTAAATCGGCTTACTGGACATATTTTAAGTCAGTGAAACATGCTAGCACACCACTCAAGGACTTCACTATTAACATGTAGTCAAGGATTTTTCCATCCAGTCATGAAAGTATTACAAATCCTCTGAGATCTCCTGCTGGCAGCGAGACAAACCTGGATAATGGGGATAAAAGAATTACCGAGTGGGAGAGCTAAGAAACTGGGGAGAAAGGAACTGGATTATAATAACGACACTGAAGTAAAGAGCATGGATGAAAGGGAGAGCAAATATATGTTGAAACCTACACAGTGTGGAAAAAAAAAAGCCTTCCAATTAAGGTGAAAGCAGAAGGGACTGAGCTCAGGCCTGAACTCTGCTGCTGCAGGTTCAGGGATATCCATACCCTTAAAGTTACAGCCAGCACAATCAGAGTTTCTAAATATCCTGCGTATTATTCAACACCAGAATGACTGTCCTCCATAAGCCTCGTATCTAACTGGCATCTACCGCTAGGAAGTGCAGGGCTGTTTTGTGCTTGTATTCCAGTGTTGCTGGTCTTTATGAACTTCAGTCCTTGCAGTTTAGTCTCTAATCCATAAGCGAGTGGGCATGAATGGGCGATTGTTAGAAGGATTTCTTCCCCCTGCAGCTCAGGGGGGATTCGGGGCTGGAAGAGAAGCTGGGAGGCCGTGAAAGAAATCTCTGTTCCCCAGGAATGCCCACATGCACCCTGACACATCTGAGGGCTGGGCGGGCGACGGCTGGGCGGGCCACGGCTGTGGGAGAGAGTGGGCCGGTGTGGGAGAGAGTGGGCCGGTGTGGGAGAGAGTGGGCCGGTGTGGGAGAGAGTGGGCCGGTGTGGGAGAGAGTGGGCCGGTGTGGGAGAGAGTGGGCCGGTGTGGGAGAGAGTGGGCCGGTGTGGGAGAGAGTGGGCCGGTGTGGGAGAGAGTGGGCCGGTGTGGGGGAGAGTGGGCCGGTGTGGGAGAGAGTGGGCCGGTGTGGGAGAGAGTGGGCCGGTGTGGGAGAGAGTGGGCCGGTGTGGGAGAGAGTGGGCCGGTGTGGGAGAGAGTGGGCCGGTGTGGGAGAGAGTGGGCCGGTGGCCCAGACTCTCCGCTCAGAGGATGGAAGCTGGAAATGCTGTTTTGTTTTGGGGTTTTTGTAGACATGGTTAGGTTAATCTGAGTGAGGGGGGTCACCTTTCACAACCTGAGACTCTCAGACCTGAATGATTCTGAACATGCACGTGTGCGAGTACTTTGTGGCTTCAGCAGGTCATGTCTGCAAAGATGTCTTCAGTATTCACATTCATTACTCAGGTAGAAGTATAGATACTAGTGTTTAAAAATATTCCTATAAAAGTACTGGTTTCAAAACTACTTAAAGTATAAAAGTAAAAGTAATGTAAGGGGGAAAAAAGCCATTAAGGACAAAAGCCATTGAAAATGAATGTATCTTAGTATAATGTAAATATCTTAAAGAAGCATATATGTGTACTATTGAGCAGTAACATGTGTTTCAGAGAGCAGGAGATATGATGACTAGTTGCCTATAAGTATTGTAATGGTGCAAAAAGTCTAACTTCAGAGGCATGTTATCATTTATCCTAACCTTTATCGGAATGTACATCCAAGTTTAGTTGCAGGAATCTGAGGGAACGGATGTAAGAACAAAACTGGACAAGAACATCTGAAACAACCACAACCAAATTCACTCTATCCCAGTGATTCTTAACCATAGGGCCGCGGCCCACACTTGGGCCGCGAGCGCCATCTAGTGGGCCGCCAAAAAAAATTCAGTTTTGTACGTGTGGGCCGCGAGGGCCGCGGGACTGCATAGCAACTCCCAACCAAATGAGGAGGAGAAGACACTCAGCTAGCTGTACGTGTAATAGTAAGAGAAATGGTGTGTCTTTACAGAGAAAATCCTTCATTTTGCACAGAGTACGTTTAGATCCGCCAGGATTAGTGATCGATTAATTGGGTCTGCGCCCAGAGCGAGCGAGCGCGGCGTGATCATTTATCCCGGCGCGTCCCCGCGGCCGGGGAGGTCGGTGCCGCTCGGGCGGTGGGCTCCGTCGTTACTGCTGAAGGATTGTAGATGTAGATGCGTGGGCTGTCGTGTCTGCTGGACTGGACTGTTCGGGCTTTCGAAAAAGCATCGGAAAGTAACTGCTGCAGCGCGACCAGAGAGCTGCAGTGCGGGCTGTGCCCGTCGCAGCTGATCAGGCTCGGATGAACCCGACACACTGAGTCCTGACAACTTATTAATGTAAATAACTTAAAGTAAAATCAAACTAAGTTTTGTCCTCGCTGTATTTTTAAATATGCAACCCGGAATGGACAAATTCATCCTGTTCAGTCTTCCCACTGGGACAAAACCAGTGTCTCATACGTTCAGAGACCGTGGCGTTCAAAGTGCGAAAGTGAAAGGCCACTGAAACAAAACACAAAGTTTTTCATCAAACATATCCACTCAAGTCTGAACTGAAGTCACAGAAAAATAAACTGACCATCTTAAAACATCCTGCCCATGTTTGGGTCCAGATACAGCTGTGAAGCAGCTTTCTCCACAGTGAACATAATTAAAACTAAATATCGTTTCAGGCTCATCAATAAGCACCTCCACATGCATATGAGAACCTGACACCATCCAGCCCAGATTTAAAGTCCTGACAGGAGAAGTTAGAGCTCAGTTCTCTCACTGAACGACAGAAAGTGGGGGCATAAGATTATAAGAGGGGAAGAAAGAGAAACTGCAAAACTGTTCAATTGTTAAGATGTGTTTATATTAATTTAGTATAAAAATGTGTTGAGACAATTAACAAAGAAAAGGGGAAATTCAAACTGCTGGTAGAGAAATAAAATAAGATAGCATTTGAAAAATAAAATAAAATCTACTTTATTTTTAAGAGAAAAAAATATGTTTAATTCAAGTTAAACATGTTAATTGGCAAATATGTACTTTTTTAATATAACAGTCAGATGCAGATGTTGATACAACTATGAGGCTACTTGAATATATACACACATATATATATATATATATTTTATGATGTTCTGGACCTTCGCTTGAGTAAATTTTCTCTAAATGGACCTCTTAAAGTTTTAGTTGAATACTCCTGCTATAGAGTGTTTATATTTAATGGGCCCCGGGCCACTCTGTACTGAAAAAAATTGGGCCCCAAGGTCAGAAAGGTTAAGAACCCCTGCTCTATCCGGATGGAGCAATTTAACTGGATAGTTTTTATTTAAAGGCCCAAATGAAATAGAGTAACGAGGCTGTTTTTAAAATGTAAGGAGTAAAAAGTACAGATAATTGCGTGAAAATGTAAGGAGTAAAAGTAAAAAGTCGTCTGAAAAATAATTACTCCAGTGAAGTATAGATAACCAAAATTTCTACTTAAGTAAGGTAACAAAGTATTTGTACTTCGTTACTTGACACCTCTGCATGTGTGTGTGTGTGTGTGTGTGTGTGTGTGTGTGTGTGTGTGTGTGTGTGTGTGTGTGTGTGTGTGTGTGTGTGTGTGTGTGTGTGTGTGTGTGTGTGTGTGTGTGTGTGTTTTAACAGGGAGGTAAAGGGGATCCAGGACTTCCGGGACTCCCTGGTCCTGCTGGTTATCGGGGCGAGAAGGGCCACAGGGTAAGCAACGCTAACATCATCTCAAGCAAAGTCACAACAATGCAGATCACAGAAACACACCCCACACCCATCTTTTATTCCTATTTGTGTACCTTCAAATGGTATATTATTGAAATCAGATGGATATGATGGTGGTTTGCAGATGTCACCATCAAACAGGTGTGAAAAACACCTTTCCTGGTTGAGACACAAAGAAAATCAAAGAACATAAACAAGAGTCTTCATTTGATCAGATACAAAATCCAGACCAAAACATGGGTACAATCTTTGATAATGCATTATATTAAACGTAACAAAATCTGTTTTCAGAGCAAGTATGCACATACATACATTTCTGCTTTGTGATTTCTAAAGTAAGGATTAGCTCTGAGTGTTTGCAGTGTAGAGTCACGACATGATATATTGTGTATCACATGAGCAGGTCATATGATCTGATCTCTCTCTCCGGAGGTTAATGATGCGTTTAATCTCACTGGTGTGCTCCTCTGGCCTGAGAGCACTGCTCTCATAGTTTCACCTGCAAGGCCAAGAGCTGGCAGAGCACAAGAACAACAACAAGAACAACAAAAAGAGCAACAAAAAGAGCAAAAGAGAATCTAATTAGAAAGGATTTATGTGCAAACCATTTAGTTAAACAACGCAAACATGTGAAATACTGATGATTAGACAGCAAGACATCAACCTGAGTGTCAAGTCAAGTCCACCCACCAAGGTGACACCCGGAATGCTCTAACTTCAACGGAAATAGTTTATTAATCCACGAAGCGAAGTTATAAATGTTGCGGTGCAAATTAATTAGAAACTTTGATGAGAATGTAAAAATGTAAAAGAATGAATATACAGGACTGTCTCAGAAAATTAGAATATTGTGATTTTCTGTAATGCAATTACAAAAACAAAAATGTCATACATTCTGGATTCATTACAAATCAACTGAAATATTGCAAGCCTTTTATTATTTTAATATTGCTGATCATGGCTTGCAGCTCAAATATCCTATCTCAAAAAATTTGAATATTCTGGGAATCTTAATCTTAAACTATAAGACATAATCAGCAATATTAAAATAATAAAAGGCTTGCAATATTTCAGTTGATTTGTAATGAATCCAGAATGTATGACATTTTTGTTTTTTTTAATTGCATTACAGAGAATAAAGAACTTTATCACAATATTCTAATGTTCTGAGACAGTCCTGTAATCTGTTAGCGTGATCAGTTGGAGGCAGATTAACGAGGTTTGCCCTGTAAACCAGAAGTGCCTAAACACATGAATGTTTGTGTTTTAAATAATCTGACAGGTTTGGAGCCTAAGAGCTTATTTAACACATCAAATGTTGCTGTATTTAAGAGTGTGTCTCTCAACTCTGATGAAGACAAGATGAACAGGATGAAGGTTTTATTGAAGATAGTGTAAAGAGTAGATTTACAGAATTAAAATTATATTTAAAGATTTATGGTCCCATTGGCACAAAGATCATGGGACGGGAGCAACAACGTAAAAACTGCTGCTCAAATTTAAGCAAAAGAAACCCCGGTTTTAATGATCCAGAGTCCTAAACTGTCACATTTGAGCCTCACTTCCCAAAATATAAATCAAGTTCATTCAGGGAGAAGCAGGTTATGGATTCTCTGACACCCTGAAACCTCCAGAGCAGCTTTTACAGCATCTGTGTCTGAGTCCTTGTTTCCCTCGTAACACTTTCATGATGCCAGAACTAATCCTGTCTTCTTTCCTCAGGGTCCAGTTGGTCTGGATGGTCCAAAGGGAGTTCAGGTATTTTAATAAGTTCAATATCAAACTTGGCAGGACGGCTGACAGGCAGTGAGATACGTCAGATTAAAGGCACAAATCTGGTCTTTGTCTTGGTGTTAGGGAGATGCAGGAGCTGAAGGAACGCCAGGAGAGGCCGGAGAGTTGGTGAGTAAAAGCTGCAGCACCTGCTGGTGCTTCATCCAGGCCATACGTCTCTGCAGGACCAACAGAGGAAAGAGACCGTCAGGGGGGATTAAAAATGTGTGGCGTGTAATAACTATCTTAAAATGGTGGGATGTAACCAGAGCTGGGAAGAGTAGCCAACAATTGTACTCAAGTAAAAGTACTGTTACTTCAGAATAATATGACTCAAGTAGAAGTAAAAAGTAGTCATCCAAATAATTACTTGAGTAAAAGTAAAAAACTACTCAAGTACTGAGTAACTGTTGAGTAACGTCTGATTTATTTTTTTACACAACTATTCAAACAGACAAAGTACAAAATAATCATCTTCAGCCAAATTAAATCAATAAAATAATAAAATAAATTAAAATTAATAAAAAATAGCTTAAATTAAAATAAGCTTAAAGTAAATTCAAGTACTTTAATAAATAATAAAATAAAAAAATAAATTAAGCACAAGTAGCACAAAATTTCAAGCCTTTGTACTTTTCTTTTTTAACCAGGCAGAACTAGAACAAACATGAACTCATAGAAACTCTGTGTGTGTTTGAGTCTGTGTAAATGTGACAAAACATGCAAAAACAAACATTTTTCCCAAAGAATCACTCAGTGATGTCATGAGATTGACGCGTACGTGGATAAAAGGGATAAAAGAAAAGTAACAGCTCAACGTAGCCTAATGTAGCGGAGTAAGAGGAACAGTTTCTTCTTCACAAATCTACTCAAGTAAAAGTACAAAGTATAGTGATTCAAAACTACTCCTAAAAGTACAACATTTCCCAAAACTTACTCAAGTAAATGTAACAGAGTAAATGTAACTTGTTACTACCAGCTCTGGATGTAACGGGATCAAAATATGAAACAAATGTGGAGGAATCTGTGGACGCAGCCGCCAACATGTGTTTTCCATTTCAGGGAGACCAAGGAGAACCAGGGGAGAAAGGATCGGTACGTGCACCTTTAAATTAGCTTCATATACATTTCTGTCTTCACGGTATGTAATCCCACAAAAATAAAAGTTGCAGCATCAGTTTTTGTTTATTGAAATAGGAAAATGCTCATTAGAAAACACCAGTTAGCTTTGCTACAGTTTCTCTCTGAACTTAAACGGCTTCTAAGGATTTTGAGAGTCAGCTGCTTTTTGTTGTTAATGAAGTGAATCTTTGGTGAGAAGCTGTTGCATCTGCCCCTCAGCATCTCCTTCTTTCTGTGTTTTTGGTGACCGTTTGCTGTTGCTGAGAGCAGACGGGCCGGCCGGGAGAGACGGGAAACAAAGGGCCGGAGGGCGGCCGAGGCCTGCCGGGCAAAGAGGGCAAGGCGGGCCAGGCGGGGCCCCGGGGCATGCAGGGCAACATGGGGTTGCCGGGGGTGATCGGCGCGCAGGGACCCGCGGTGAGGGGATCAACCGCTGCCCTTTCAAAGCTTTGTGCTGAATCTGGGCTGCTGGGGCAGCTCCTGCAGCATAAACACACCTAAACGTCACACAATAAAGTTATCATGACACTGAAAAAAACAACTAAATAACTCCAATGTTGAAAATGTTGATCATTTTATCAAGAAAAAATGTCTCAATACTGTCAACAATGTGTGTGTGCAGGGTAAATCCCCGACAGATACTCACATCAAACAAGTCTGCATGAGAGTAATGCAAGGTAAGCCAGCGATGCTGCTGATTGGCTGTTGGCAGCAGAAACCAGACTGTCATCAGTAAACCCTCTGTCCCTGTCACAGAGCAGCTGGCTCAGCTAGCAGCCAGCCTGAGCCGGCCTGACTCCGGCATCAGCGGGCTCCCCGGGCCCCCCGGCCCACCCGGACCTCCGGGGGCCACTGGAGAGAACGGTTTCCCCGGACATGGTGGATCCAGAGGCCTGCCGGGTCTGAAGGGCCCGCCCGGGTCCATGGGGCGGAAAGGGCTCAAAGGTGAGATCCAAGCCAACACCTCCACACCTAATCATCACCGTGTTGTAGACGGGAACAGGTAGAAGGACAGGGTTCCTGCTGCAGAGCTGCTGCTGCTGCAGAGCTGCTGCTGCAGAGCTGCTGCTGCAGAGCTGCTGCTGCAGAGCTGCTGCTGCTGCAGAGCTGCTGCTGCTGCTGCTGCAGAGCTGCTGCTGCTGTAGAGCTGCTGCTGCGGAGCTGCTGCTGCGGAGCTGCTGCTGCTGCAGAGCTGCTGCTGCAGAGCTGCTGCTGCAGAGCTGCCTTCACATCTGCAGGAATGATGTCTCTGCACCGGTCTGTGAGCAACGGCCGTATCAGATGAATGATCCCGTCCTGAGCCTGACCGTTTAAGGACAGAGCCTGTGACTCTGTGGTCAGTTAGGCGTGAATTAGGGTTCTGCGTCAAACCAACGCAGAGCACACGCCGTCACCATGACGCCGTCGTGATCCTTCGGACTTCTCCGTCACTCCATTTCTCCGCGGTGCAGTACCCCCCGTGACCGCTAATTCGCAATCTTTTCCTGAATGGTTTATCGACTTTTTCCGGTCACAGTGAATCAAAGAGATAAGGACAACTATTGTGCAAAAAACCAAAACAAAAAAAATCACACATACACGAAGAAAAGAGCGCTGAAAGTTCACGACTGCTTCAAACCGGAAACCGGAAATGCGTTGCTACCAAGTGAACCAATCACAGCCCTCTCTTCTGCGTTTGGTCTGCGTCGCCTCGACGTGTAGTTACAATTTTTGGGAGGTGACGTCAGCGACGGCGTCAGTGACGGCGGGTGTTCTGCGACGACACGTACCACACGCCGTAGGCACGGCGTCGTTTTGACGCAGAACCATAACTCAAGCTTTAGGCCTATTCAATCAGGAAACACAGATATAAGACAAGTAACAGCCTTGTTGGATCATTGTTGTGCAGGGGCACATGGCCACATCGTCTAAAAATGAAAAATTACAGATTTAAACATCTTTATTCAACTTTAAATTAACAACGAATTCAGGAGAAGGATCTGGACCTGATCCTGTGAGGGCAGCCTGGACTGACATGTAGAATTCAATTCAATTCAATTTTATTTATATAGCGTCTAATACAACAGAGTTGTCTCTAGACGCTTTCCAGAGACCCATACCCAGAACATGACCCCCGAGCAGTTATTACATAAACAATGGCAGGTAAAAACTCCCCTAGTGGGAGAAAAACCTTAAGCCAAACAGTGGCAAGGAAAAACTCCCCTTTAGGAGGGAAGAAACCTTGAGCAGGACCAGGCTCATCAGGGGGGACCCTCCTGCCGAGGGCCAGACTGATGGGTCAGGGACGGCAACAGCACAGCAGGCAGGTGGAAGCAGCAACGGGATGACCAGGGGTGGGGACCGCAGGCCAGCACGCAGCTCCCGAAGCTCCGGCCCAATCAGCAAGTCCCAGGTTGGGGTGCAGGGTCGGGGAAAGACTTGTGCTCCGTAATGCAAGCTACAAGCCACCCACGACCACCTGCAGGTTCCGGTGTCCGGCAAAGGATGCTGCAACATGGACAAAAGAGAGAAAAGGGAGGAGAAGGGGGGGCCAGCACAAGAAACCACAGGAGCGACTCTGACACACTAAAGTTTACACTACCTAGAGATTTACCAACACCAGCTAGAGGTTTACTAAACACTAACTATAGGCTTTACTAAACAGAAATGTTTTAAGTTTAGTTTTAAAGGTGGAGGTGGTGTCAGCCTCCTTAACCCAGATTGGAAGTTGGTTCCATAGTAATGGTGCCTGAGAGCAGAACGCCCGCCCTCCAAATCTACATTTAGATACTCTAGGAACTACGAGTAAACCTGCACTCTGAGAACGGAGAGCTCTGACAGGAACATAAGGCACTATCAGGTCTTGCAAATAATGCGGAGCTAAGCCGTTTTGGGCTTTATACGCAAGTAATAAAATTTTAAATTGGATTCTGAATTTTACGGGTAACCAATGGAGCGACGCTAACACTGGAGAGACGTGGTCTCTCCTGCTAATTCCTGTCAGTACTCGTGCTGCTGCATTTTGGATCAGCTGGAGCCTATTCAGCAAATTACTTGGACATCCTGCTAACAACACATTACAGTAATCTAATCTAGAAGATACAAACGCATGAACTAGTTTTTCTGCATCACTCTGTGAGAGGATTTTCCTAATCTTTGCAATATTACGGAGATGGAAAAAGGCTATTTTACAAACCTGATTGACATATGGTTTAAACGACAAATCCTGATCGAAAATAACACCAAGGTTCCTCACAGTTGCACTGGAAGCCATCGCAACACCATCTAATCCCTTCCTAAGATGCTCTGGACCAAGAATGATAACCTCTGTTTTA
Organism: Cololabis saira; assembly: GCF_033807715.1. NCBI lineage: Eukaryota > Metazoa > Chordata > Actinopteri > Beloniformes > Belonidae > Cololabis > Cololabis saira. Next base: position 54,932,646 of record NC_084587.1, read on the forward strand.
TCTGAATTTAGAAGCAGGAAATTTCTGGAGATCCAGTCCTTGATGTCCCTAAGACATGCCTGAAGTTTAACTAACGGTTCTGTTTCATCCGGCTTCATAGACAAGTAGAGCTGCGTATCATCAGCATAACAATGAAAGTGTATGCCGTGATTCTGGATTATACTTCCCAACGGCTGCATGTATAAACTGAACAAGATTGGCCCTAGCACTGAACCCTGCGGAACACCATAACAGACCCTTGACTGTTCTGAAGAAACCTCATGTACATGAACAAACTGGAACCTGTCAGATAGGTATGATTTAAACCAACATAGAGCTTTCCCTTTAATCCCAACAACATGCTCTAACCTGTGCAGTAAAATGCCATGATCTATAGTGTCAAAAGCAGCACTGAGGTCCAGTAGAACCAGTATGGACACTAATCCCTTATCTGAGGCCATAAGGAGGTCATTCGTGACTCGAACCAGTGCTGTCTCTGTGCTATGATGCATTCTGAACCCTGACTGAAAGACTTCAAACAGATCATTTCTATACAAATAGTCACATAACTGGCTTGAAACGGCTAGAACTCCAACACAAGCTGAGATTTCCCCGCACATCCTGAATCCTTCAGCAGAATGATGCGCAGTTGCTTTGGCATTTATTTATTTAAAATAAAATACTTAAAATATTTAAATAAAGTGAGTGTTTCAGCTGATCTGAGGCTTTCTGGGAGTTTGTTCCAGACATGTGGAGCATAGAAGCTGAACGTAGCTCCTCCATGTCTGGTTCTGACTCTGGGAACTGATGAAGACCAGTGTAAAGAGCTCAGAGCTGGACCGATGTGGACTGAAGTGGACTGATGTGGACTGATGTGGACTGATGTGGTCTGATGTGGACTGATGTGGACTGATGTGGACTGATGTGGACTGATGTGGACTGATGTGGACTGATGTGGACTGATGTGGTCTGATGTGGACTGAAGTGGACTAAAGTGGGCTGATGTGGACTGATGTGGACTGATGTGGACTGACGTGGACTGAAGTGGACTGATGTGGACTGAAGTGGACTGATGTGGACTGATGTGGACTGATGTGGACTGAAGTGGACTAAAGTGGACTGAAGTGGACTGAAGTGGACTGATGTGGACTGAAGTGGACTAAAGTGGACTGATGTGGACTAAAGTGGACTGATGTGGACTGAAGTGGACTAAAGTGGACTGATGTGGACTAAAGTGGACTGAAGTGGACTGATGTGGTCTGATGTGGACTGAAGTGGACTAAAGTGGACTGATGTGGACTGATGTGGACTAAAGTGGACTGAAGTGGACTGATGTGGACTGATGTGGACTGAAGTGGACTAAAGTGGACTGATGTGGACTGAAGTGGACTGATGTGGACTGACGTGGTCCACTTTGTTGGTCCTAGTGAGGACTGGAGCAGCAGAGTTCTGGATGATCTGCAGTTGTGTCTCCAGCTCCTGCTGCTGAGACGTCTCTTTTAACCTTGATATATCCTTAAGGTGATACTGTAGTAGGCTGACTTTATTTTTAATAAAGGATCCATTTATTTTAAGTTAATAGATGATTCTCTGTCAGGTTTTGGCAAAGTGTTGAACTCTGACCCCCCTCTTGCTTGAAGAGACCCAGTATTTGGGTCAATGACGAATAAGGATTTTCAACAGGTCAATTTTAAAATAATAAAAAAAGAATATCTATTGCAGTAGTTCAAACATTAAGAATGTTGTGTACACATAAATTCATATAAAAATTTTAAATTGAGTTTTTTGTCAAGATGAATTGGCACTAGCCTTAAAAAAGGTCATATGGTGCAACCATGATTCATATTAAAATAAATTAATTTCCTTAACATCTTGACATCTTTTTTTTTTTAAGTTTTCAGTTTTATACAAAAATGATTGTTTTTTTAATGGTCGCGCCACATGATATTTCATAAAATGGACATCAGTCAAACTTTGTTTGTATATTATGATGGAAATATAAATATAAATGTGTATAAATCTTACACAGTACAAGACACTTGGGAAATCATGCCAGATAGAAGAAGATTGATTTACAGTACAACATTTACAGTGATTTCAAAACCAGAGTCCTGGTTGGACGGTCGCACCACATGACATTATGACACTTAAAACAACAACAAAATCCTAAATAACTAGTATTTTTTGTAAAATTCAACTGAGTCCATATGTGGGACAGGAAGTTTATATATATATATATTTTTTATCCATTTAAACCTTTTTTGAATTGAAAAAAAAATCAGTTTTTCAGAAATATAGGCGTCACGTCATTGACCCGTTTACATGTATGGCAGTGAGTCAGCACAGAGTAAAACCTTAAACTTCAGCTGAGACACAAACTGGATCCAGTCCCGTGACTGCTGTGATGTGATCATTAAGGGGTTTGAGAGGAAGACTGGTACACACCAGTGTTTCTGTATCATGCATACTGTTTACTACATACTGGTAAAATCAAAAGGCATCATAAGTGTAGTGTGCAGTTCAGAAACGAGCAGAAGCCTTTTCTTTTATTCCCGGTCCTGGCATCTTCACCTTCCACCTATTATATATAATTCATTTCACTTCCATTCAGCTTTAGTTATGTAGTGCTAAATCAGGACAAATGTCATCTCAAGGCACTTCAACAATACAAATTAGCTCATTCCAAATTAATCCAATTAATAAAAAGCCAATGAAATAACTCTAATAACAATTGCTTCACTAAGGAAACCGACAGATTGCATCAAAACTGTTTCACTTATTAATCTGCTGATTACAGTCACCTTTGCATGATGTTAGCTGCACATTAAAGCATTTCTGTGTTTGCTCTGAACTTTTATCTGAGTGGGTTTTGTTGATATCTGCTCATTACAATAAAATACATTACAAATGTACATTTTTGGTTTAATTTTTTTCTAAAACTTCCCCAGAAAACATTTCTAGAGAAGAGGTTTATTCATTAGCACTCTGGCTTCAGCATGATAGTTGGTGTGCATGAGCTGATGAGGGAGGGAAAGACAAATATTATGGAAACTATTCCAAAGATTTGCAAAACACCTTATTGTCACTCACAGCTCCTCTGGAAAGTCCCCTCGCTGCTCCAGATGCGTTTTGGGAATAGTCCCGTCCCGGAAGACGTCGTTCTGAGACTGATTTGTAGGTCAGAGGCCGCGATGGAGGGAAAACCTTCACACGCCGCAGCTCTTATCTGTCGGCCTTTGCTGGTGTGTTGCTGCATTTCTCAGCTGGAGACGCAGAGATGCAAACCAGACGTCTTCAAAGCTCATATGTAGAAAAAAGTAAAAATGTAGAAGTTGCAAAAGCTGTAAACTCTCTAAATAACTGATTTCCAATTTTCTTAAATAAAACATATTGTATTTTGTTCAGGTTACAGTTGTGACTCGCCTGTCCTTGTATTCACTTCAGATATTTTAATGAAAAACCAAATGAGGTTTTGAGTCTCAGCCTTGAACCTCACCTCATATCTGGCTAAATTTAGCAACTTTAATGATGTGTTTCTGCTCGGTGATAATTAACTTCCTCTCTGCAGGTGACTTGGGCGACAGAGGGGAGAGAGGACACACTCTGAGAGGACCCAAGGGAGAACCGGGGGTCCCGGGCATGCCAGGTAACGGACAAGACACTCAGAATAACTCAAGTTTATGAGCCGAGCACTCTTCACTGATAAACAGCTCTGACCGTTTTGTAAAGCTGTCTGGAAGTAAATACTGTTTGGTTGGACAAGATATTTAGATTATTAATGAATGTTTCTTGATCAATAGTCTCAATGTTTCATGATTCATAATCTCAATGATTATTAATCATGAAACATTGAGATTATTAATCATGAAACATTGAGATTATTAATCATGAAACATTGAGATTATGGATCATGAAACATTGAGATTATTAATCATGAAACATTGAGATTATTAATCATGAAACATTGAGATTATGGATCATGAAACATTGAGATTATTAATCATGAAACATTGAGATTATTAATCATGAAACATTGAGATTATTAATCATGAAACATTGAGATTATGGATCATGAAACATTGAGATTATTAATCATGAAATATTGAGATTGGTACAGATACAAAAAGTGACCTTTTCCACTTTTTTTCACTTTTACCCATAATACACCTGGGGACGGGAAGCCATCTTGCTGTTTTGCAACCAACAGGGATCAAACGAAGCCGAGAGCTCTTCATATTGCTGTATGATCCTATGAAAGGCTCAATAGTTCATATTTAGGCTAAAAAATAATCAATATATTTTAGACAAGCAGATAATCTCCCATCTCTGGCTTATTCTAGCGGGTTTTTTTTCCTCTCTTGCTGCTGTTGCAACTACATGGTCTGCTGACCCGGTGATGCAGCAGCAGCCGACTAAGCTGTTATATTCACTAACAGGATGAAAATGGTTCAAACACAACCATCATCTCATAAAGGACATGATGGTTACGGACAGTACTGGAGTTGTAAAAAAAAATCAGGGGCGATGGTGGATTTGATCATATGGGGACAGATAATTTGTGCTGAATATAAATAATATAATATATTACAAATAATAGCAGTGACCAAAACACCTGCAGAAATACTGCAGGAATGACATAGCAGCAGTTAAATGCAGCCTTCTGTAAGCTTTAAATATCCACTGGGCTTACATCAAATACATCAAAACACAACAATAAAAAACACTTTTCTGAACTTATCAATATGACTCTGTCCTTCACAGGATAAGTAAATGGATCACTGCAAAAACTCACAATCTTAACAAGAATATTTGTCTTATTTCTAGTTAAAATGTCTCATTTTAGTAAATAAATCTCATTACACTTAAAACAAGACTCATCACTGAAAAAAAAAACAATTTAACCTGTTTCAAGTAGATTTTCACTTAAAATAAGTAGAAAAATCTGCCAGTGGAACAAGATTTTTTGCTTGTAATGAGAAGATAAATCGAAAGTTACGCCTGTAACTACGGTTCTATGAGTCCCGGATGACCGCCAGGCGGTGCTGTAAGCACTGGATATCTCCCCTCGCGCATGCGCATGTCAAGTACAATACCAACAATGTCACGTCACCCGTGACCCCTGCATGACCCCCGGAAGGGTATATCTTCCGGCGTCAGCATGGGATGGACTCCTAGAATCTTCTCGCGAGAGCACGAGGATTCGGAGTGACCGGCAGGCCTGGCGGTCATCCGGGACTCATAGAACCGTAGTTACAGGCGTAACTTTCGTTCTATTTCGTCCCTACTGACCGCCAGGCGGTGCTGTAAGCACTGGATGACGAATACCAACAATGTCAAGTAGGATCCCGGTCACATACCTCACTGACCAGGGGCAGAAGGACCCGGGAGTAGAACCACGCCCAATGGTTGGGGAGTGGCGACATTGATCCGGTAAAACCTGGAGAACGTGTCTGGCGACGTCCATGAAGTCGCGGTGCAGATGTCCTCCAGAGGCACCCCCTGCAGGGCAGCCAAGAAGCTGCGACGCTTCTGGTCGAGTGGCACCTCACCCCCACTGGTAAGGGGCGGCCACTGGCCCTGTGGGTGCGCTCGACGGTGTCCACCACCCAGTGGGACGGCGCTGTCCAGAAACAGCACGCCCCCTGTTGGGGCCACCATGGCAGAGAACAAGCTGCTCCGACCGTCGCACAGGCGCGGTAGCATGAGCAGCAAGGGCCCGTACGGGGCACAAAGGGCTCGGCCCACTCTCTGCAGGACCTAGGGCAGGAACGCCACGTTCGGCCACAACGTAGCCCCTGAGCTGACTGACAGGGCATGTAACTCATCGACTCGCCGATGTCATGGCGAGGAGAAAAGCTATCTCCATAGAGAGCCACTTCAGGCCCACCCGGGCCAAGGGCCCAAAAGGGTGGAGAAGAGAGGGCACCTAGCACCATGGGCAGGTCCCACACTGCTCGGGGTTTATATGTACGTTTATGTTCAGGTTCTCTGGAAAGCGTCTAGAGACAACATCTGTTGTATTAGACGCTATATAAAAATCGAATGGAATCGAAAACCGGGGCCATCGGGCGGGGGGGGGGGCGCAGCCTCCGAGCCCCCCTGAGAAAGAGAAACCAGCCGGTGGCACTCTCAACCAGGGCATGTTGCGACGAAATGACCGCCACATACACCCTTAAAGTGGACTGAGCACGGCCACCATCCAGGAGGGACCGAAAGGAACCCCAGGATCGTGGCCACGGGGCAAAGAACAGGGTCCTCTGCCCCGTCTGCACACCAGGCAGAGAATCTCCCCCACTCGCACTCATACCAGAGGCGGGTGGGAGGCACATGGGCATTCGAGATGCCAGCCCTGACGGGTTCAGGACAGCTTGACAACAATGGGTCGGGCGCCGCAGCGGCCAGACTCAGAGCCAAAAAACGACGGGGTCGGGGTGCAAAACCTGAATCCCCGGCTGGAAAAGACGGTCCCTCTGGGGGGCGTCATGTTGTGTCGCAGCAGAGCCTCCGCAGCAGTGGAAACTATGTTTCCCCGGGCGGAAGGGGGCCACCAAGAGGAGCCCGTGAGCCCTCTGGAGGACCCTCTGCAAAGGCGGCTTGCGCCGGGAGAGGAAGTCCGTCACCCGGTTCCTGTCTCCGGGCAGGAACATTGCCCGAAGGCCAGGCAGGCGAGGAGCTGTCCACGCTAGGAGGCCCCGGGACACCTGCAGCAGCTGTGCAGAGTCGGGGCCCCCTCTGGTGGCCGATCAAGGAACAGTGGACACACCGTCCGACCGACCCGGCACGTGCCTCCCCCACAGGAGTTGCAAAAAATGTTAGTGTGAAGTGCAGAGCCCAGAGCTCCAGCACGTTGACGTGGCACGTGCGGACCCGGGAGGACTACTGATGACAGCCTCCCGGCAGGGAGGGGACAGCGCCTAAGGGCACACCCCTCAGCCGGAATGTCCCGCCTTTCCAGGGTGCAAGGGTATAGACACACACCCGCGAAACCCTGACCAGCCTGCGCCCGTGCCTCTTGGCATCCAGGCGAGGCTGTCCAGCCACATTGCAGGGGGCGTAGCGACAGCAGGCCCAAAGGTATAAGAGGGGCAAGGGTTGCCATCACGCACCTGGTGAAAAAAATCCTCGGTGACAGGGAGAGCCCGCACAGGAGCACCCTGAACCGACAACGGTGGCCCCGGTAGGCGAACCCCCGGAACTACCGGTGACGTGCCGCGACCGGCACGTGAAACAAGCGCCCTGTAGGTCCACAGTTGCAAACCACTTCCTCCTGACCAACGCAGAGCATCTGCTGTGGTCAAGCCTCCGGAAGGGCAGGACCTTCATGTATTCGTCGAGGTCCCTCAAGTCCAAGATGGGACGACGTCCGTCGTCTCTCTTGCTGACGAGAAAGTAGCTCAAGTAGAACCCCCAGGCCGCGGCGGGGGGTCCACCGGCATGATGGCGCTCTTGGCCAGTAGGGCGGGCAACACCTGAGCCCGAGCCGGAATGTTTGCCGGGTCTCTGACGATGGTCATCTCAACCCGGCCGGAGATAGGAGGCCGGTGTCGGAACTGCAATACGTACCCCTGGGCTAGGGTGGAAACCACCCGGGCCCCAATGAGCAGGCAGCCCAGTAACCGAGCTGCTGCCGGAAAAGTAGCTGACGACCGGCTCCGTGGCCTTAGCGCCGTCTCCCCCGGGCTCCGGACGTCCCGGGGGGGCGACGGTCGGGATCAACGCCCCGACGCTGGTGGGACGGTCCGCGCACAGGGGGGCGAAAGTCACCAGCAGGCTAACTCACAGACCGCTGAAAGCCGCGCCGGCCGCCGTGGGCAGGCGGCCGGGGGCGAGGCCCGGGGGGCGGTGAAGGGCCTCCCGGTGTACAGGAAGCGGCCGCACCCCTGTGAAGGTACACCAGCCGCTGCCTGGTCTCATCAGCCAGGGCGGTGCGGTTCAGAGCTTCCAGGGCAGTTGCCCCAAACAGCTCCCCCGGTTCTGCCGGTGCCTGACGAAGAACCCTACGAGCAGTCTCCGTCAGGGGTGACTGCGCCAGTCAGACATGACGGCGCGTGTGCACCAGGGTGGACATCAGCCGTCCCAGTTCCCTCGTTTGGGAGGCAAAAAGCCTGTAGGGATATGTCACACATGTCCTGTGTGGAATCATCCACCTGTGCATCCTGCAGGAAGGTGGAGAGAGCCAGTAGCAGATGAAAAAGGGTGTTCCCCAGCCGGCCGATGCGTGCCGCTGTTTCATAAGCCTTACAAATATGCCCATCAGTAACCCTACTCTGGGTAGAGGGGCACTTGGGATCTGGCTTCAGAGCCTCATCAGAAGCCACTATCAGTGCTGCAATGGAGGGCTCGATGGGGGGGGCATGTGATGGAGACCAGCCACAGCAGCGTCCTCCATCGCCGTCAGAGCACGGTCATCAGCCGGCTGTGACATCTCTCCAGCATGAGTGCAGCTCCCTCAAAAAAATCCGACGAAGACGGAATGTGAATTCCACCGGAGAAGGATTGCGCCTGTGGAAGGCGCTAGAGGCCACCTCCGCACGCGGTGCATTCGGCTGCAAGTGTGCCAGGGCAGTGCGGATAATGCTCTGCACGGAGGAACAAACCGTCCCCTCCCGAGAGCTCTGGGCAGATGAGTGCGAGGAGAACCCCGAGCGCTGTGAGGCCGGGTCCCCTGATGACACGTTGAAGTGGCTCGCCGAGGCTGCAATGGAGATGGCGTCCTCCGGCAGCGGCGGTGGCGACCCCAGAGCAAACTCTGGCATGGCAGGTTCCACCTGGCCAGTACCAGGTTGCAGATTGAGGAGGGGCGCCTTCATCTGCTCCATGTCGGCAGCCAAGCGATCTACCTTCGAGGAGAGCTGGCTCGTCATCCGCCGTCGTTTGGGGGCCCCCACCACTCTCTTTGCCGATCGCTTCAGAGAAGACCCCGGCTGAGATGAGGGGAGGCTGGCCAACGGCCCCGCTGCTCAGGGCCGAGGCACGACACGCAGAGGTCCTGGTCATCCGCAGGGTCCAGGGCGGCCATGCACCCTGGGCATGAACGCTCCATCACAGCGACCGGTGGGAGAGGGAGCGGACACGCTGCGGTCGCCACGGATGTGCTGGCAGGAGAGAGGAGCGGACACGCTGCCGTTCACACGAATGTGTCGGTGGGAGCGGTCACGCTGCCGTCACCACGGATGTGCCGGTGGGAGAGGGGAGCGGACGCGCTGCAGTCACCACGTAGGTGTCGGTGGGAGAGGGGAGCGGAAACGCTGCCGTCACCACAGCGAGCACGCTGCCGTCACCACCAATATGCTGGCGGGAGAGGGGAGCGGTCACGCTACCGTCAGCACGGATGTGTCAGTGGGAGAGGGGAGCAGAAACGCTGCCGTCACCACAGCGAGCACGCTGCCATCACCGCCAATGTGCCGGCGGGAGAGGGGAGGGCCACGCTACCGCCAATACGGATGTGTCAGTGGGAGAGGGTAGCGGAAACGCTGCCGTCACCACAGCGAGCACGCTGCAGTCACCACCAATATGCCGGTGGGAGAGAGGAGCGGCCACGCTACCGTCAGCACGGATGTGTCAGTGGGAGAGGGAGCGGACACGCTGCCGTCACCACGGATGTGCTGGTAGGAGAGACGAGCGGACACGCTGCCGTCCACACGAATGTGTCGGTGGGAGCGGTCACGCTGCCGTCCACACGAATGTGTCGGTGGGAGAGGGGAGCGGTCACGCTGCCGTCACCACGGATGTGCCGGTGGGAGAGGGAGCGGACGAGCCGCCATCACCACGTAGGTGTCGGTGGGAGAGGGGAGCGGAAACGCTGCCGTCACCACAGCGAGCACGCTGCCGTCACCACCAATATGCTGGCGGGAGAGGGGAGCGGTCACGCTACCGTCAGCACGGATGTGTCAGTGGGAGAGGGGAGCAGAAACGCTGCCGTCACCACAGCGAGCACGCTGCCATCACCGCCAATGTGCCGGCGGGAGAGGGGAGGGCCACGCTACCGCCAATACGGATGTGTCAGTGGGAGAGGGGAGCGGAAACGCTGCCGTCACCACAGCGAGCACGCTGCCGTCACCACCAATATGCCGGTGGGAGAGAGGAGCGGCCACGCTACCGTCAGCACGGATGTGTCAGTGGGAGAGGGAGCGGACACGCTGCCGTCACCACGGATGTGCTGGTAGGAGAGACGAGCGGACACGCTGCCGTCCACACGAATGTGTCGGTGGGAACGGTCACGCTGCCGTCCACACGAATGTGTCGGTGGGAGAGGGGAGCGGTCACGCTGCCGTCACCACGGATGTGCCGGTGGGAGAGGGAGCGGACGAGCCGCCATCACCACGTAGGTGTCAGTGGGAGAGGGGAGCGGAAACGCTGCCGTCACCACAGCGAGCACGCTGCCGTCACCGCCAATATACAGGCGGGAGAGGGGAGGGCCACGCTACCGTCAACACAGGTGTGTCAGTGGGAGAGGGGAGCGGAAACGCTGCCGTCACCACAGCGAGCACGCTGCCGTCACCGCCAATATGCAGGCGGGAGAGGGGAGGGCCACGCTGCCGTCACCACGGCTATGAGAAAAGGCAAAAATAGGTGTCTTTACTCAAAAAGAAGAGAACAATCCTCTCTCGTTTCTTTCCTTTTTTTTTTTTTTTTTTCAAAAGAAAAAAATAATCTGCAAGGAAAAAATAATGTTGTCACATTAATAAAGTGGGAGAGGGAGCGAAACGCTGCCGTCACCACAAATGAGCCGGTGGGAGAGGGGCATGGCCTTCACCACGGCTGTAAGAAAGACCAAAAAAGGTGTTTGTATTGTTTTTTCAAAAGAAAAAAATAATCCTTTTCTGTCTTCTTTTTTTTTCCTTTTTTTTTTTTTTTTTTCAAAAGAAAAAAATAATCTGCAAGGAAAAAATAATGTCACATTAATAAAGTGGGGAGAGGAAGCGAAACGCTGTCTCCCTGCGCAGATTGTGACCAGGTGTCAGGCACAGCTGACAGCTTACCTTCTATCAGCTGTGCTGTGGGGCGGGGCGGGGAGACGCCGCCGCAACCCGACACCATCAATACCGCGCAGCCACAGCTCCTCGGAGGACGAAAAAAATCGTTACTCCTACCTGAATGGCACGAAGCTGCACAGAGGCCGGCGGTTTCTTAGGGAGGAAAGGAAGAAGCTTCACAAAGCTCCTATTTCCGTCCTGTACTTCAGACGCGCGATGCGAGAAGAATAAGGAGTCGATCCCATGCTGACGCCGGAAGATATACCCTTCCGGGGGTCATGCAGGGGTCACGGGTGACGTGACATTGTTGGTATTGTACTCGACATGCGCATGCGCGAGGGAAGATATCCAGTGCTTACAGCACCGCCTGGCGGTCAGTAGGGACGAAATAGAACTTGTTCCACTGGCAGATTTTTCTACTTATTTCAACTGAAAATTTACTTGAAACAGGTGAAAATTGTCAAATAAGTTATTTTTCTGGTGTTATTTTTCTGGTGATGACTCTAAATGTTGAAATAGCAGTAAAACCACATTCATTGATGAAATGACATAAGGGATGGAAAGGGGGGATGGCAGGGATGATTTGGACTGTTTTTATTTCAGGGGGGGATGATTTGGACCGTTTTTATTTCAGGGGGGGATGATTTGGACCATTTTTATTTCAGGGGGGATGATTTGGACCATTTTTATTTCAGGGGGGGATGCCATCCCCCCTCAACTCCAGTACTGGTTACGGAGTTCTGTTTCTGTGATCACCGACTCCTCTCTGCTCCTCTCTCCTGCAGGTGACCCCGGCCGGGCGGCCTACGGCAGCGAGGGCCGTGATGGGGAGAGGGGCCCCCGCGGGGCCCCCGGGACCAACGGCGTGCCCGGCCCCCCGGGGCCCCCCGGCCTCAACAGCTACTGCGAGCCGTCACAGTGCGTCCTGCCCGCCGTGGCGTCCCCCATCTCTGCCAAGGACTCCGGCATGAAGGGCCCCAACGACATGTGAGCCGGGGCCGGGGCCAGGGCAGGGCCGGGGCCGGAGCAGAGCTGAGAGACTGGAGCAGAAACCACCGCTCCTGGGGAGATTGCTCCATTTGGGTTTTTATCACTTGGTTTGTATGATTTCTCTTTTAAGCCATCTTTGTGGTTGTAAACTGACATCAATGTGGACACCCAACAACACCCATCGACTTTTAAAACTCCTTTGCATAAAATGCTTCCTTACCTCAGTTTTGCCATCTTTGTACTGTAAAATTAAAGGACTAAATTGTATTTGAGAAAAGTGAAGCACCTACTGTAAATGTACAAAGCTACCCGCTCCATTTCCTTCCAAAGAACCAGACAAGACTTTCTGTTTTCCTGTACGTTTATGTAAATGTGTCAATATGCAAATTACATTCTTGGATATCATACGTGTGTTTGTGAGTATCTAAGTTGTTTATACACTTATCTCCCCGTTTAACCTTCTCACCTAAACGTAGGACATGTGTGGTCCCCTGGCTGACGGGGGAAAGCCTTCGGGTAGTTTTATATGACTTCTTATTTATTATATCAACGTTCCACGTGACATCTTCAAGTTGTACAAAGGAGGAAATAAACACATTTTGATAACCTCTTGCATGTTTTGTATGAGTGTGAACAGTCAGAAACAACACGTTAGGTGAGGACTTCCATTCCTCTTTCTGTCCTGGTTGTTATTTATATAAGACATTAACTACAAGAGGAACAATCAGAATAAACGTTAAATGTTCGTGTCCCCTCTCTGAATCTGTCAGAAATGCCAATCAATTTATTTTAAACTGTTTCCCTTTCCCTACTGATTTGTTCAGTCATTGGTAGATGTGTGTTTCGCCCTGTTTATATCGAAGCAGTTCATTAGTTCAATAAAAATGGGTGTAAAGTCCAAGGATTTGGAAACTATTGTGTCAGAAACACAACAGGTGTGTGCTGTTGTTCCTGTGGACGGCGTTGTGGTGATAACGCGTCAGTGCTGTACGCAGACCAGTGCTGAGGACATTTGAACATTTAGACCAGGGGTGTCAAACTCATTTTGCTTGGCGGGGCCGGATTTGACCAATTTTTTTCTCAAAATAACAAAAACGGTGCGGAAATGTTTTTTTTCTTACTATTGTTATCTAATCCAATATCAGTTTAGTTAATTTTAAAGGAAATATGCACTTTGTTTACACTCTAATTATGTCAAATATATTTCTTCAGGATCTTTTCTTGAAATTTCTCGTTTTTTTTCAAATTATGTAAGATACTTTTAATATCATTTTACAAAGATAAACAGAAACAAGTATGTTTTTTTTATATTTCGCTTTTTTTATAGGAAATTTAATTAAAAGCAAAATCTTTCTTATTACATCCGAGAGTGTTTCTTTCTGATTTAGAGATTTTTCCAGTACAATTAAGTGTATTTATTTTTAAAAATTGGCGCGGATATTTACCCCAGTGTGCCAAAAAAGTCAGCACTTCTCTTTTAACTGTTTTACTTTGTCACTATCCTCGTATTCAAAACTGAAATTCTCCGAATAAATATCTTCTATCATCTTTTTTAGCAGTGATATTTTTCCTGCGAAAATATATAGTAGTCAGTTAATAAAAATAAACGACCGTCTACAAAGAAATAAAATCGGCAAATGCATTCTAGAAAACTAAAAAAATGTCAAACTGCTCTCTTTGTGGAATAACAATGGATTTGTAGAAGAAATATATTATGGGATATGCTGCGATTCATGGCAATTATTTATGCCTTCCTTTTTAGTAAATTAACATTTCGTTTTTTTGCGTTGGAAACTTCTGGCGGGCCGCATGAAAACCTCTCTCGGGCCGCGTGCGGCCCACGGGCCGCACATTTGACACTCCTGATTTAGACCATCAATCTGGCTGATTCCACAGAAGTGACCATGCATGTCCTTTTCCACACAACATTCTGCTCATGTGCAGGAAAACCAACCGTCTGAGCTGAATACATCTTTCTCCGTAGAAAATGGATGCCTGGATTATATTTGTCAAAGTAAAAATGGTCATCAGTAGAGACACATTTAAACTGCAGTTTAACTGAACTCATTTAATGTGACATGAGTGAAAGTGCTGCGCAAACTGATCTGAAATGTAACTGTAGTATTTAACTCTGCAGAGCCCCCTACAGGTCTGGAGGTTACACAAACACCAACATTCATTTTGTTTCATGGTTGCTTCCTCTCAGCTTCTCTTCCATCTTTGATTCCACAAGCCTCTCCGTCACCTCTGCACGTCCACTGTAGCTTTAACTATTTTACTCTGTGATGTGACGTGGTGTAAATGTGACCGTTGTTGCAAGAGACAACCCACAGTTTGACTAATTCACCTCTTCCAACCATGAAGACCGCCGTGTGTGCACGTGTGAACTCAATGACAGTTTCTTTTGTTGCTTTTCAGTGTTTCATTTAATGTACTCTAACAAGTTGGTGAACAGGTACAACTTTAATCGCTCACTGTACTAATTCAAACATCCATTGATAGTATAAATAGCCAACCTAATAATAATAGTACACATTTTCAAATACATAAAATCATCAAGTATCCAAGTCTTAAGTTACAGACATCAAATAAAAAGGCATACAAAATATCGCTGACGTTGGAAGTCCAGTTTGAAGCAAAAACAAAAGAAATAAAAGTGGAACGTAAAAGATCACATTTTAACATGGCAGTTTAATTAGTAAACAGAAAGCTTGATAAAGAAAACACATTTCTAGACTTTCAATTGACAAATATTGCAACAAGCAATTTATAGTAAAAATAGTTACTGAAAGGGCATAAGTGTGTCTAAGACTTCCTGCTCAAGACGAAGGCAACAGTTTAGGTTTTTTTTTGTTCCAAGTAGAAAAATGAAACACCTTTTCGAAATACCGGCGGGAGTCGACTCCTGCCTCGATTGCCTTGGTTCCACTCGATTGTAAGGCATTTATGGATGATCTATTTGATTTGAAGGAAGGCATACCACTTTCTAGTCACTCGAACAGAAATTTAAACTTGAATAGAATACAAATAACTGCGAAAATATTAATATTTTTGTTTTCTTGTTTCCTGTAATGCTTATTTTCAATGTATATGCAGGGGCCGATCAGAACCTTAGGGACGCACTTGCAGACAACAATTAAGCCAACACTGACAGCTATACACAATCCAGCATGGCCCGCTCTTAGTCTGCTTTATTCCCTCTTGTTTGGGATCTGAAGAGAAAATGTGGGTCACACATGTTTCTGTAACTTTGACGGTTGATTTGAGCCTGGTAGGGGGGGGGAGGAGGGTTGCTTGGTTTTCTAAAGTAAAGTTGACATGTTAAAGAAAGAAAGAAGAATTAAAACATACACCAACAAAAGAAAAACAAGAAAAAACAAGCCTGCCAGGTGATAAACTTGCGAGGTTGAGTTGAGCTCGTCTGTAGTGAGGGGCGCTGGCGCGGCGAGGGGTTTGGCTCTACTGGATGCAGCAGTTATTGCGATGGCCGTTGGAATCTTTGAAGCGCAGGCGCATCTTTGGACGATATTTCTCCAGGTAGAACAGCTGTTTGCTGTTGAACGCTCCTCGACGTTTCCTGGAAGACACGGCAGAAGACGAGCTCAGTTCAGCAGCCATCCTGGGAAAAACTGGCATTTTCTCAGCGTAACACCCGGCCCACGACCGCAGGATTGGATATTTCATCCTTTAACAAAGATTATAGTTAGATCATTTTCCGTAAGATACAGGACTGTCTCAGAAATTTAGAATATTGTGATTTTCTGTAATTCAATTACAAAAACAAAAATGTCATACATTCTGGATTCATTACAAATCAACTGAAATATTACAAGCCTTTTATTATTTTAATATTGCTGATCATGGTTTACAGCTTAAGAAAACTCAAATATCCTATCTCAAAACATTAGAATATTCTGGGAATCTTAATCTTAAACTGTAAGCAATAATCAGCAATATTAAAATAAAAGGCTTGCAATATTTCAGTTGATTTGTAATGAATCCAGAATGTATGACATTTTTTTTTTTTTTTTTTTTTTATATAAATTGCATTACAGAAAATAAAGAACTTTATCACAATATTCTAATTTTCTGAGACAGTCCTGTTCATTCAAGGGCTTTGGTCTCAGACGAGGATGCAGCTGCAATCCTGTTGTTTCCTTGACTTGGCAGGAAGCGGCAGCAGATCTCCAGAAACGCCCCAGTATTCCTGCGACTCTGCTCTGAGCTTTTCACAGATAAACTTACTGTCGAATGAACTGGACAGCATCTTCATACTTCATCCCACACTCGATCAATGCAAGCGCCACCAGAACAGGAGCTCTGCAGGAAGAGAACACGGGGACGAGACTGAGACAAGAGAAACTGGAACCAAGTTTATTCACACAGCCGTCTCAACGAGGGGAGTTGGAAACCCTTGATTCAAAATAGAAATGTGCAGCAACAGACGTAACGCTAAGCAAGACAATTGGAAATCTTTCTACATCATACTTAATAAAAAAAAACTGGGGGAAAATCCTTATTTAAGCAGAACTCCAGTTTACAACGATTGAAAACACTAAAAAGAAGGAGGTTCTTGCCTTTGAGAAGCTCGAGTAAGTGGCTTTAATTGATAAAACCTGTCTAAACAGAAGGGAGGCTTCCAGCTGTATATTTTATCTGGCTTGTCTGGGCCCCGGAGGTCACGGTTATCCCGCCCAGGGGAATGTAAGCCCCGCGGCAGCGGCAGCGCCGGCTCACCTCCCAAGGCCCGCCACACAGTGGACAGCGATGCAGCAGCCCGGCTCCTCCCTGAACTTCAGCTTCAGCAGGTTCAGCCAATCATCCACGATCTGGTTGGAGGGAGGAGCGCCGTCGTCGAACGGCCAATCCTAGAAGAGCAACAACAAAAAGGAGGAAATTATGTCACCGGGCCAGTTTCTTGGAAACCAAAACAAAAGATGGCTGTAAAGGAGGAACACCTGTGGAGCGGCTCTGTCCTCCGAATCTGAAGCTTCAGTCACACTAGGATTTCTAATAACATATTACATGTTCCCAGATAGAAAATATAACTACAATATTCAATTATTGTCAACAGTACACTTAGATTATTTTGATGAGTGAACGATGTCCAAACTGCATTCAGGACCTTTTCCAGATAAAAGAAACCCGCTAGGACCTGAGGGGGAAACTCATGGTTGAGATGACGACAGCAAGAATTAATATTAAAAAGAGATGGACATCAGTTAAGGCTAGAGAAATATGGAATAGTTGTAATAACAACCTAAAAATGTGTCGTTCTATCCTCAAGTTTAAGAAATTGTTTAAAGAAAATACTGTAAATGAATATAAAACACTATAATTATAAAGTATACTATCAAAAACATTCTAGAATGTGAAACGTCAATTTTATATTTTTTCTTACTTATTTTTGTCTTCTTTATGTATTGTTTGTTTCCACGGAGTAAAAGCTAATGTCTCATATTTTTGCTGATCATAAGAAAAAGGTGTAGGCACTATAAGCTACGGCTTCAGCTACAGCTTTTCGGCAAAAGAAATTTTTTTTTTTTCCTTTTCATCTTGTTCTGCAAAAAGTGCGTACAAGCCGAAATAAAGATTCATGATGATGATGATGTTCTTCTCCACCCAGCTATAGTAAAAATCACTTTTTCATCACCAGGATGAAGATCACGGTCCACAAATGCTTCAAGCTATTTGTGTTCTTTATTCTTCTGTATGCATGGACAGTCCTACAAATCCACAGATTAACATCTTTATCGTACTTTTGCTCCATTTTTGAGTTTTAATGATGGAAAGAGGAAAATAAAGACAACCTAAGTTGACAACGCATGTTTTTGAAAGAAATTCTGAACAAAGAAAAGACCTAAATCCAGCTTTTGTCATGGTTTGAATCAACAGTCCCAAAAGGGAGGGTTTTAAACTCACCAGGACCTGGATTCCCTCCTTCACTACCAGCGTGGCGTCATAGGTGGCCTCACAAACTCTCACTAAGGTGGTGACTCCGTACTTCTTCAGCTCCTGGGACAAATATTGGCATGTTATCAGCGAGGACCAAAACAAAGTGTATAATGCAGAGAGATCCGCAGCATCACTGGAGCTTTAGCTGGATCTATTGTTGAACATTTAACCACCTTAAACATCGTGCTTACCTCGATGAACTTGTTCAGGGTGGCGTTGGTGGGATTGTGGGTAATGAGGAACCTCATATTTTTGTAGGTGATCTCAACAGGGGCGGGTCTGTTCATTCGAGCCATTTTGACAACGTTAAAACAAAAATGCAAAAACAAAACCAAGATGTACTCCACAGAGTAAAAATACTTTGTAAACAGTTATACTCGGAGGGAATGTCAAACACAAATGTTCAGTGAGCTTCGTGCAGCCGAAAAACAAAAATCCTCCGATATTCTTGAGGTTGGGAAGGTGAAAAAAAAATGATATGGGGGAGAGAAAAAACCAACGACAATCAAACACAAACCAAAAGACGGCGAGTAGGCTCGGGGAGCTCGCTGCCGAAAAAAGGTCAACCGATTAGGAAAGCAACTGAAAACCCTCTCCTTGGGGATAAAAGAAAAGAAAAGGAAGTAAAAAAGGCTGGTTCCACCTTGATTGTGGCCAGGAGGAAGCCGACGAGGGCAGTGTGCAGCAGGTGAAGTTACCCCATCCAGGCCGAGTTACCGCTGGTTCTGGGAGGCGCCCCGGTCCTGCCAACGCTCCGGGGTCCTTCCTGTGGCTCAAGTGCGTCAGATCAATGGCAAGTTTGGCTGTTCACTTGTCTGCATACGCAGCGTGCTGAGCCTGGCAGTAGTCTCCACTGCCCTTCAGAAACTCCATAAATGTGTGACCCAGAACACCACAGAACTGCTGCAGGACAGAGAGAGGAGGAAAAGAGAGGAGGACGTGATGAAGCCACTTGGTTTAGTCTGTTATACACATGTGTTAGCTTTGAAATATTGATTTAAACTAAAATGCAACTGATGAACAGTTCTCCAACACGAGTAATACAATTATTTTTTCATTATCGACCATTACTAACTCTAATAATTAATCTAAATGACTAATTAAAGGATTTGTGCTTCCTGATGATAAATATACAGGACTGTCTCAGAAAATTAGAATATTGTGATTTTCTGTAATGCAATTACAAAAATGTCATACATTCTGGATTCATTAAAAATCAACTGAAATATTGCAAGCCTTTTATTATTTTAATATTGCTGATCATGGCTTACATCTTAAGAAAACTAAAATATCCTATCTCAAAAGATTTAGAATATTCTGGGAATCTTAATCTTAAACTGTAAACCATAATCAGCAATATTAAAATAATAAAAGGCTTGTAATATTTCAGTTGATTTGTAATGAATCCAGAATGTATGACATTATTGTTTTTGTAATTGCATTACAGAAAATAAAGAACTTTATCACAATATTCTAATTTTCTGAGACAGTCCTGTAAACTTCCACTGTTTGGACAAAAATCGATTTTCCTTTGTGTCGATCCGTTTCCGACATTCGTCACCAAATTCCGAAGATCAAACATCCCACGTTCCCAAAGGCCATGGTGACGTTTTAAAGTGTCTTATCTAATCTCAAAGTCCAAACTTTTACAATATCCGATTTTCTTCCTGACATGAGACAGCGAATGACGCAAAATTAGATGTTTAGTTTATTGTTTAACAGGAGTGATACAACTATCATCACTGTTGCAAGGTTTAAATAAAATAACCACTGCAGTTTTGATTTAAGAACATTTCAAGTGGAGGTAGACTGATATTGGAGACGATTGCCCCTGATAGGCTCTCCCAGGCTCTCCCAGGGCAGATCAATGCTGGGGAGCAGACCAGGAAAAGAGCAGTTGGGAAGAACACGTATACCCAAGTTAAAACAAGGAGCATCTCCGCCTGGGGGTCAGTTCCTGGGATCCCACCCTGGAGCTGGTTTAGGGGGGAGGGACTGGTTTGTGGGGGACGGGTGGCCATGAGGGGCCAGTTCATTTGTCCACCCACTGTGGGAGGGGCAGACAAGTTTGGTGTCATGTGGTAAAGTGGTGGCTGAAAGTGTCCTTCATTACATTTATGAAGTGATTAGTCTCCTCCTGGTCTTGGTTTCTCCGTGTTTAGAAGAACTTCCTGGACTCAAAAGACCAGGATTTCTTGTGAACAGAGCATGAGCAGAAAACAGATTCCTGTTCCGTTTGATGGGGATATTCTGTTAGGTGTTTACATGACCCAATATTCAGGTTTAAAAGGAGTAACCCAGGGGTCATGTTCAGGTTTTTTTTAAACTTGAATATGAGCAAATTCTGGTTATTCAAAGGGGTTATTGGTGTTTACATGGACGTGCAAATTCGGGTTATTGCCAATATTGGGGTTTTAAAAGAGTTATTGATGCATGGAAACGCAGTCACCGACTCTTGGACGCCGGCCCCGGAGCTGCTGTGGGCAGGTCCGACTGGGGGGGGCCCGGGGCCACAAAGAGATTTGATCTCAGCCGGGTTGGGAATGCTGCAGTCCCCGGGGCTGGAGGAGAGGAAGCTCGGGGCTCTCCAACTCCCACTGCTGATTGATGCAATGTTTTTGATTTTAAAATATATTAAACTGACAAGTATTTGAAATGTTTACTTTCGAATAATGTTAAGTTGAAACAACAAAATCTGCACATTATTTTCTCATCTTAAAACGGATATGTTATCACACAAGGGGGGAAGGTACCCCCAAAATGTGGCATCAGAAATTGACCAGAGGCTTCGCTAAAAATCTGCAGCCTCCATAAACTATCATCGGTCAAAATAGAAGGAAGACATACCAAAATACAACAAAGATTCACTGTTTTATTTGACCAATTTCCTAATTAGAGTAAAAATGTTGAGACTGTCATAATACTGTATGTTTAAGTGAACATTTTTCAACATAACTGGAATGTTTAGGGATATAAAATGACAACTACCAACATGGATTAAATGCTGTGACTCAGTTGTTCTGAGTAATGTCATATATGATCTCACTCCAGTCGGTATGTGACGTATGCAGAGAGATAGCAATGTAGCCCTTGACACAAATCCACGATACCCAATATCAGAAGCTCTTCAGAATCAGAGATAAAGTGACCCTGACGACAGCAGCAACGGCACCATCTTTAAAAGTAAATCAATCATTGAGGTAAAGAGGCAGCAATGAGCCCATAAGCATTTAGAAGCAGGTGATCCAAATCAAAATCCATTTATACCCTAACAATCGCTTCCACACAATCAGCTGGAAGTGACTGAGATTAAATGTGTCTTTAATTCCCATCAATGTAGAAGCTTAAACTGGGGGAACAAGGCGCTGCCCTGCAGAGAGAGAGAGCTGTCATGAGCAGGTTCTATCCAGCCAGAACAGGAGCCTCACGCACACTCACAGGCAAACACACACACACATTCACAGGCAAATACACACACACACACACACACACACACACACACAGGACCAAATGGACTGGAGAAACGAGCTCCCCGGCGGAGAAAAGACGCTCCGCCGCCGCGGAGCGTCTTTTCCCCGCCGCGGAGCTCGTTTCTCCGGCGTACCGTGAACCGGCCCTGAGCCGCTTCAGGGTCCGCTGTTCCCGGCGGAGCAGGCTCGGGCCCTACCTGGCTAAAGGAGAGGGGGAAGGTCGGACACACACGTCTGTATTTGTTACCGCAGTCCCGGTCTCCTGCAGCAGGTGTGAAGCCCCGAGCTCCGTCCTTTGTGTCGGCCAGACACCGCCATCATCGCTCCGTTAGGCCCGACATAACACACGGCAATCCACGCCTCGCTTACATAACAGCACAGCCGCTTTGGTGGAAAGGATAAAATAATTTTCCATGTATGTTTTTGAGCTACTTGGCCCCAGGTGCGGGGATGTTTAGCGAAAGGAACCTCCAGTAATGCTGCGTTCCATTTACCTAGGAAATCGGACTGGGAACTGGGAATGGCAGCCATCTTTGAATGGTAACTCGGGGGTGGTGAAGCTTCTCCCACTTTCCCAGTAGGAAATCCCACTTCGAGGGGCGTTCCAGTTGAAAATTCCGACTGGGAACTTCTGACTTCCGAGGACAAATGGAACGCAGCTTAAGTAGCCGGTCCCAGCCGGCCGGGGCTGCTCTCAGCACGACGCCCACATTTAAACATTTAAATCCCCTTTAATTAACCACACGAGACCAGTCCAGTCCAGTCAGTCCACGTCAACCGCAGATAAGAAGGGGGGTGTTTTGCAGTGAATTCGGTGATTTGAGACGAGGCGATGCGGCCGCCAGGCCGTGATTTTTACCCGTAGAGACGCTGACGGAGGCCACAGATTTAACCATAACTGATCAAACATGTCTGTGGTGAGAGGAGGAAGAACGGAAAGGAATGCGATACTTACTGGGATATGCTTACTCATTGAAGATTGTAGCTTGATCATACAGCCGGTCCCCAGAAAAACGTCCAGTCATTAACGGGTTTTGACCATCCAGTCCGTCGCCGCTCCGAGCTGAGCCGAGGTCTGCTGACGCCGCAGGACGACGCGGGAAAGGGAGGATGAGCCCGCGGGACGCTTCCGGCGGACCTTCACAATAAAACACCAGGCTTGCAGGAAAGAAATAAAACTGCTGCAATCACGCCACTAAGGCAATAAGGGAATAAGTTGGAGAGGGATTTGAAATTATGTAGAACCTTAACCTTATTTATGTTTATGTTTATGTTTGTTAAGGATCCCCATTAGCCGACGCACAAACGCCAGGCTAGTCTTCCTGGGGTCCTATTTAAAAAGTACAACATAAACAACAATACACAATAACATACAATTCCAGTTACAAAACATACACAGATCCAATTGCAATTAAAAAGAGAAGAAAAGAAGAAAAAGAAAAGAAGAAATCACAGTTCCCAAAATGATAACATAATATTAACTCTCCAATCTAAAAAATGACTTAACATGTTTTTTGAATGATTTCTTGTTTGGAATGCTCCTAATATTTAAAGGAAGAGTGTTCCATGATGAAATTGCTCTATATACAACAGTGTTTTTCATTGAATGAGTTCTTGGTCTTGGTAATGTAAGTTGACGCTGAGTTGAAGCTCTGGTTCTGTAATGATGAACATCTGCACTATAACTAATCTGATTTGAGAAGGCAGTGGGGTGCCTGCTATGAATAATGTTTCCAATAAATAATAATAAACTGGTAGATAACCTATGATTCACCTTCAGCCAACTGAGACAAGAATGCATTCTTTAAAAAAACATTGAAAAGAAGGATGATTTCTCTATATCAAATTAATGAGCGGTGATGCTTACTATGTTGATTTGGGTAGTCGTTTAACTGGTGATTTGATTATTTAAGGATGAAGGAAACATGTAGACTGCACCTTTTATTTTTTTCTTTCTTATTTCTTGAGGAATCTTTGTTATCCCCATGGAGGCAATTTGTTTTACTGGCAGTCTTATCTCTTACTTCTTGCTTTTATTTCATTACTTTAAATAATCTTTTTGAGGGTAGGCAATGAATAAGCTTTGCTTCAGCTACACCTTTTTTGGTCTAGATGTTATTTGTATATTGGAAACTTTTTTGTAATGTTTTCTTTGAACAGTGTATTCATTTCCTTTTTGTCATTTTTATTCTTTTTTTTTTGTGATGTCATGACCGAAATAAACTAAACTAAACTAAACTAAACTAAATAACCAGGAGATGGTTAAATCCGACCCAACCTACTCTGGATGACTGGGTTGGGATTACTCTGGATTGGGATTACTCTAGAGATATTTAGGATGGAAAAACTAACCTATCAACTGAGAACCCAAGAGGATAAATGTCACCGAATCTGGAGCAAATGGATTTATTTCATATCCCCCATTAGAGCAGAGTTTATTTGACCTCACTGCTAATTCTGTTTTATTTTATTTTATTTTTGATTGACTATTCATATGATGGCGGCGGCAGGTGACCCTCCTGTTCTGCACAGTTCTTCAGCAAAATGTTCTACCTTGAATAAGTGAAATCAGGGTTGTTCAAAAGTAATCACGCTTATTCATTGCCTACCCTCAAAAAGATTATTTAAAGTAATGAAATAAAAGCAAGAAGTAAGAGATAAGACTGCCAGTAAAACAAATTGCCTCCATGGGGATAACAAAGATTCCTCAAGAAATAAGAAAGAAAAAAATAAAAGGTGCAGTCTACATGTTTCCTTCATCCTTAAATAATCAAATCAAATCACCAATTACAGGACTGTCTCAGAAAATTAGAATATAGTTATAAAGTCCTTGATTTTGTCCTCTTGGACAATATGTAAGCATTCTCCAAAAGGACGATGTGAAACCACAGTTGTGACTCATTTCACAACAAAAAAGGCTAAGTTACCAGTGGAATGATGATCACCATAAAGAACTAATGGATCAACCTACAGCCCAGGAATACACTTCTAAGGTTGAGGACATTCCCTGATTCTCTGACTTGGACCAAAAAAAAACAAACTGGAATGACTTCTGTGATCTAACTAATGTGTCAATGTGTATATATAAAAAAAACAACAAAAAAAAAACCATGAGTATTCCGAAGTACAGCACACACATGGAGACAAAGCTGCTAAAAACAATAAAAAAAGTATAAAATAGATCACATGTGTTGGTCACTGGATATTGGTAAGTTCATGTTGTTTGAATACACACATTGATCACTTCCACGGCACAAATAATTTCACATTTCTAATTATATTGTTATTTCTATTTACAAGTGTAATTAAGTAATCGCCTCAGAATAAAATACAGTAAAGCTATATCTGAAAAAATGTTTTGTGACCTTAAAAATATATTAAGAAGGACTCCAAGTGCTATTGGATAAGACCAACCATGCTGATGTGCTTTCAATTTACATGTCTCCCTGGTTGGTGTTTGATTTTAATTAATACACAAATGTACAAAATGTAAGTGCAATGATTACAAAGAGAAACAACGTAATAACTTAACTGCAGTCACTATAAATATGTGAATGTGTTTGAAATATTTTTTTTTTTTCAGTGTTACTTAATACACTACATGACAGGCATACTATTGCTAGTTGTACTATGAATAAAATGTACATTTACAAAATAAAGCATAATTTTTTTGGACAAAGTTTGGTGTTTTTTATCATTAGTACTGATTTAAATGCTTTATTGTTTCTGTGTAACTCCAAGTAATCACCGTGTAATAAATTATAATCTGTATATGCAAATATTTTTTTCATGGGCTTGACTGATTTTTTTTTTTTGTCTTTCCTGTACTCTCTTTTTGTCTTTAATGTGGTCTTTTTCATACAAAAGAAAGAAAGAAAAAAGGGAATAAAACTTCCTCAAACTCAAACTTTTATTTTGAGTTTATCTACTTCCGGTTCCGGTTTTACTGTAGTTCAGTGTCTTCAGCTTGACGCAACAGTAGAAACCTAGAAACCCCACCCTGAAAATGTGCGGTGATTTTCTATTTTACAGTGTATGGGTGACATGTCCAGACATGTCCCTGCTCAGGCTCACGCTGCACAGGTCAGTAGTGAGTTAGTTAGTGACCGCCGGGGCTGATTTATCTGTTTACCCCCCCCATCTCTCTCTCTCTCTCTCTCTCTCTCTCTCTCTCTCTCTCTCTCTCTCTCTCTCTCTCTCTCTCTCTCTCTCTCTCTCTCTCTCTCTCTCTCTCCATCTCTCTCTCTCCCTCCTAAGTCCATAAATATTTACAGTCAGCTTTTTGTTGGTGTTATAGTAGTTCATCCTCTCTAAACATCACACATTGCAGTTTGTCTTCCTAGCAGAAGCTCTGTAAGTCTTTCACCCTCCAAACAGGTGACAGAGAGACAAATCAAAATACTGTGCGTGAGTTTTTGCAGCCACTTTGCTCACAATGCATGAGGCCAAATGCAAATATGGATAAAACAGACCAAAAGCGATGCAAGATGACACATTTAAACCCATTATTGCCTGAAAATCCTATTTTTCTAAAAAAAAAATTAGGCATTTATTGGCCTGTATATTGAAATTATGTACACACACACACACACACACACACACACACACACACACACACACACACACACACACACATATATATATATATATACAGGACTGTCTCAGAAAATGAGAATATTGTGATTTTCTGTAATGCAATTACAAAAACTAAAATGTCATACATTCTGGATTCATTACAAATCAACTGAAATATTGCAAGCCTTTTATTATTTTAATATTGCTGATCATGGATTACAGCTTAAGAAAACTCAAATATCCTATCTCAAAACATTAGAATATTCTGGGAATCTTAATCTTAAACTGTAAGATAATATATATATATATATATATATATATATATATATATATATATATATATATATATATATACACACACACAGGTAAAAGCCAGTAAATTAGAATATTTTGAAAAACTTGATTTATTTCAGTAATTTCAGTCAAAAGGTGTAACTTGTACATTATATGTATTCATTGCACACAGACTGATGCATTCAAATGTTTATTTCATTTAATTTTGATGATTAGAAGGCAGTAAAGGCAATAAATGAAAATCCAAAATTCCGTGTGTCACAAAATTAGAATATTGTGTAAGGGTTACATTTTAAAGACACCTGGTGCCACAAACTAATCAGCTGATTAACTCAAAACACCTGCGAAGGGCTTTAAATGGTCTCTCAGTCCAGTTGTGAAGCCTACACAAACATGGGGAAGACTTCAGATTTGACAGCTGTCCAAAGGGCGACCATCGACACATTGCACAAGGAGGGCAAGACACAAAAGGTTATTGCTGAAGAGGCTGGTTGTTCTCAGAGCCCTGTGTCCAAACACATTAATGGAGAGGCAAAGGGAAGGAAAAACTGTGGTAAGAAAAAGTGTACAAGCGATAGGGATCACCGCGCCCTGGTCAAGATTGTGAAAAAAACCCCATTCAAAAATGTGGGGGAGATTAACAAGGAGTGGACGGCTGCTGGAGTCGGTGCTTCAAGATCCACCGCCAAGAGACGCCTCAAAGACATGGGTTTCAACTGCCGCATACCTCGTCTCAAGCCACTGTTGACCAAGAAACAGCGCGAAAAGCGTCTCACCTGGGCTAAGGAAAAAAAGAGCTGGACTGCTGCTGAGTGGTCCAAAGTCATGTTTTCTGACGAAAGCAAATTTTGCATTTCCTTTGGAAATCGAGGTCCCAGAGTCTGGAGGAGGACAGGAGAGGCACAGGATCCACGTTGCCTGAAGTCTAGTGTAAAGTTTCCACCATCAGTGATGGTTTGGGGTGCCATGTCATCTGCTGGTGTCGGTCCACTCTGTTTCCTGAGATCCAGGGTCAACGCAGCAGTCTACCAGCAAGTTTTAGAGCACTTCATGCTTCCTGCTGCTGACCTGCTCTATGGAGAAGGAGATTTCAAGTTCCAACAGGACTTGGCGCCTGCACACAGCGCAAAATCTACCTGTGCCTGGTTTACGGACCATGGTATTTCTGTTCTAAATTGGCCAGCCAACTCCCCTGACCTTAGCCCCATAGGAAATCTGCGGGGTATTGTGAAAAGGAAGATGCAGAATGCCAGACCCAAAAACGCAGAAGAGTTGAAGGCCACTATCAGAGCAACCTGGGCTCTCATAACACCTGAGCAGTGCCAGAAACTCATCGACTCCATGCCACGCCGCATTAATGCAGTAATTGAGGCAAAAGGAGCTCCAACCAAGTATTGAGTATTGTACGTGCTCATATTTTTCATTTTCATACTTTTCAGTTGGCCAACATATCTAAAAATCCCTTTTTTGTATTCGCCTTAAGTAATATTGTAATTTTGTGACACACGGAATTTTGGATTTTCATTTGTTGCCACTTCAAATCATCACAATTAAATGAAATAAACATTTGAATGCATCAGTCTGTGTGCAATGAATACATATAATGTACAAGTTACACCTTTTGAGTGCAATTACTGAAATAAATCAAGTTTTTCAAAATATTCTAATTTACTGGCTTTTACCTATATATATATATATATATATACACACACACACACTGACTGGCTACCTATTGGGTACACCTGTGGCAAACTTCTATCAGCCAATCACATGGCAGCAATTCAATCCATGTAGGCATGTAGACGTCAAGACGATCTGCTGCAGTTCAAACCAGCATCAGAATGGGGAAGAAGGTGATTTAAGTGACTTTAAACATGGCATAGTTGTTGGTGGTCTGAGTATTTCAGAAACTGCTGATCTACTGGGATTTTAACACACAACCATCTCTAGGGTTTACAGAGAATGGTCCGAAAAAGAGAAACTATCCAGTGAGCGGCAGTTCTGTGGGCGCAAATGCCTTGTTGATGCCAGAGGTCAGAGGAGAATGGCCAGATTGTTTGGAGCTGATTAAAAGGCAACAGTAACTCAAATAACCACTCTTGTATGCAGAAGAGCATCTCTGAACGCACAAAACGTCCAAGCTTGAGGCGGATGGGTTACAGCAAGGCAAGGCAAGGCAAGGCAAAGTTAATTTGTATAGCACAATTCAACAACAAGGTGATTCAAAGCACTTTACAGACGTTAAAACATGAATAAAAAACATGATTTAAAATGTAAACATAAAATTGGGTATTGGGCCGGAGCTTCGGGAGCTGCGTGCTGGCCTGCGGTCCCCACCCCCGGTCATCCCGTTGCTGCTTCCACCTGCCTGCTGTGCTGTTGCCGTCCCTGACCCACCAGTCTGGCCCTCGGCAGGAGGGTCCCCCCTGATGAGCCTGGTCCTGCTCAAGGTTTCTTCCCTCCTAAAGGGGAGTTTTTCCTTGCCACTGTTTGGCTTAAGGTTTTTCTCCCACTAGGGGAGATTTTACCTGCCATTGTTTATATAATAACTGCTCGGGGGTCATGTTCTGGGTATGGGTCTCTGTAAAGCGTCTAGAGACAACTCTGTTGTATTAGACGCTATATAAATAAAATTGAATTGAATTGAAAATAAAGAAATAAGAACACTAGATTTTTACAAAGACATTAAAAAAAATAAATAAAGAGCATGATTTTTAAGAATTAAATAAAAAAACAATAGATAGAAATCTGATAAAAATCAGTAGTTAAAATATGATCAAGTTTCTAAACAAGTTTAAAAGTAACAGTGCAGGTTTAGAGCTTTACTCAAAAGCAGCTGAGAACAGGTGAGTCTTCAACCTGGACTTAAACGAACAGTTTCTGGAGTCTGAAAGGTTCATACTGGGTCAGGAGGTCCCTGATGTGTTCTGGTCCTGGACCATTCAGAGCTTTATAGACCAGCATCAGAACTTTAAAGGGGAGCTATTATGAAAAACACGTTTTTTCTTGCTTTAACATTGTGGCAGGGTGCAGGATTGGGGCAGGGTCTGCAGGGGAGAGAGTGAGTGCGGGGGAGTGGTGCACAGGTGGAACAGCTGATGGTGCACAGGTGTGCCTAATTCATGATCTGTGTATTTCAGTAGTGTGCGGGCCCTGGAGACGGAGAGGAATGACACAGAGCGGAGTGTTGTTACACGTCTGGGAGATTAAAAATAAAGAATCACAATTTTCCCCGGAAACTCCGTGTCCTCTGTCCTGTCTGGTGACCCCCGTTAGCACGAGGTTGCTACAAACATATATAAAGTGGTCTCCCCTCAGCCTGCCAACTCAGAGAAGGAGGAAAGCAACCAAATTCTGCAGTGTCTGTACAGCCGCCCGGATGAGCCGTCCAGTGTGATGTGGATCTACGAGCCAATAAGATTCTGCTCCCTTTCGTTACGTAACCAAAATGCAATTTACATCGTTTGGCCTCCGATGCGTGAAACCACACCCACAACTAACTCTGGCCGGAACAACAATAACAACTCCGCCGGCCGGAGCTTCTGCCATTTTTTCGTAGCGGTGTATCGCGTCATTCAGACAGCCAATCAGCACAGAGCCCCATTATCATAGCCCCGCCCACTCAGAATCCTGCATAGAGA
The DNA here is from genome assembly GCF_033807715.1 of Cololabis saira. Lineage (NCBI taxonomy): Eukaryota > Metazoa > Chordata > Actinopteri > Beloniformes > Belonidae > Cololabis > Cololabis saira. The sequence continues at coordinate 54,962,526 of NC_084587.1, forward strand.
ATGAGGTTAGAGAATGGGATGATAAAGACATGGCTCAGACTGGACTCATGGCTGGACTGATGTGGACTGATGTGGACTGATGTTTGTCCACTTTGTTGGTCTTAGTGAGGACTGGAGCAGCAGACTTCTGAATGAGCTGCAGTTGTCTAACTGACTGTAAAGTAGAGTCCATCACTACACCCGGATTTCTGGCCTGGTTGGTGGTTTTTAGGTTTGAAGCTCTGTGGTGACCTGCAATAGTTTCTTTTTGGCTCCAAAGACAATTACCCCAGTTTTGATTATGTTTAACTGGAGAAAGTTGTGGCACATCCAGTCATTAATCTCCTCAAAGCATTTACCAAGAGCCTGTACAAGGCCTCGGTCTCCTGGTGACATTGTAATATATATCTGCGTGTCATCTGCATAGCTATGGTTGTTTTTATTTTGTTGTTTGTTATAATCTGTGCCAGTGGGAGCATGTACAGTAAATGTCAAACAGAAGAGGTCCCAGGATGGAACCTTGGGGAACTGTGTGATTCTTGTCTGCTCAGATGTAAAGTTACCTATTGACACAAAATACTTCCTGTTTTCTAAATATGTTTTGAACCAGTTTAGTACAGTTCTGGAGAGATCTGCCCAGTTCTCCAGTCGTTTGAGTATTGTGGTCAACTGTATAAAATGCAGAACTGAGATCCAGTAAAACAAAGACCTACATGTTTCCACCGTCTGTACACTTGGTAGAGAATCTCAGTGCTGTGGTGCAGTCTGAAACCTGACTGGAAGGCATCATAGCAGTAGTTTTGTGTTAAAAAGTTATTTAGCTGAGATTTGAGATGAGCCTGTAGTTGTTCATCTGTTTCTTGTCAAGATTGTCCTTTTTCAGCAGAAGTTTAATTATAGCTGTATTTCAGTGGCTCTGGAAACACACCTGACATTAAGGACAAGTTCACAGTCCCTAACAGGCCGGACTCCAAAATCTTTGAGACCTTTCTGGATAAAAACCTGTTGGCCGGATGTCTAAACAGGAAGAGGAGGAGTTCAGCTGACGTAAGTTGTCGTCCAGGTCTTTGCTGTTAATCGGTTGAAACTGTGTCATGGTATTTGAACCAGTTCTCGGTGGACACGGTACATATGCTGAACCTGCTGCTGATGAACCAACTGCATGTCTAATATTTTGGATTTTGTCCGTGAATGATTTGGCAAAGTCATTTTAGGCCATGGTGGAGTGAAATTCAGTTGACACTGACACAGGAAGGTTTGTTTGCCTGTCAACGGGAGCAAATGAGGCCTGAGCATTATGACTGGTTTTAGTGATGATGTCAGAGAAGTAGGACTTCCTTCATTCATCAGTTGTAAATGATAAGAGTGAAGTTTCTCTTTATAGATGTCATTATGAACCTGGAAGTTTGTTTTTCTCCATCTGTGCTCAGCTTTTCAACTCTCCTTTCCCATTTTTCACCAGCATGGAATTTCGCCATGGAGACTTCTTCCTTCCAGAGATAACCTTTACCTTAATGGGAGGAATAGTATCCATAACATCTAACACTTTAGTATCAAAGCTACTGACGAGCTCATTGACCGAACCCCCAGACAGGGCAGGTGTAAGAGAGAAGACCTGGTTAAAGGGCTCCCTACTGTTTCAGTTATACACCGCTTTGAGATCACTGCTGTTGGGACATTTGTGTGCACTGAAATTGTCCTCTCAAAGAAAACACAGGAATGATCAGACAGGCCCACATCAGACACACTAACCTTTAAAATGCTCAGACCCTTAGATATCAGTAGGTGTAGAGTGTACCCCCTATCGTGCGTGGACGCTGTTTCATGCTGAGTCAACCCAAAGTTGTCCAGAGTGTTACTCAGATCTTTTGTTTATTTGTCCTGAGGGTTGTCCACATGGATGCTTAAATCACCAACAATAATTACACGGTCACCATCAACACAGGTCGTAGACGGCAGTTCACTGAGGTCATCAAAAAAGTCTGCACAGTATTTAGGGGGCCTGTAAACATTCAGAAACAGGACTCTGAATGAAGCCTTCAGCTGTACAGCCACGTATTCAAAAGACTGAAAACTTCCAAGGGTTAACAGCTCAGGCGTCACTGATAAAACTATAACCAGGAGGGGTCCATGAGAACAGCTCCACTGTTATTTTGGTCTAACCAAGGTTAAGTTAAAAACATAAAATCCAGGGTGTGTTCGGTGATAAAAATCATTTTTCCAGCTAAAGACCTAACATTTAATTAAAGCTGCAAGCAGCGATGAACGGGCCCTCGCACTCACGGCCACCGCCCCCCATAAGCATATCAGAAAAGACACCACCCACGACTTCCTATGTCAAACCATTCAAAAGTTATAGCAGAAAAAAGGGACAACCAATCAGAAGAAGGGGCGGGGCTAATTCAGGCCAATGAAGGTCAAGGACTCCATACAGAATCTGATGACACCACCCACGACTCTCTATGTCAAACCATTCCAAAGTTATAGCAGAAAATCGGGACAACCAATCAGAAGAAGGGGCGGGGCTAATTAAGGCCAACGAAGCTTAAGAACTCATTACAGAGTCCCATGACACCACCCACGACTTCCTATGTCAAACCATTCAAATGTTATAGCAGAAAAAAGGGACAACCAATGACAAGAAGGGGCGGGGCTAATTCAGGCCAATGAAGGTCAAGGACTCCATAAAGAATCTGATGACACCAGCCACGACTCTCTATGTCAAACCATTCCAAAGATATAGCAGAAAATCGGGACAACCAATCAGAAGAAGGGGCGGGGCTAATTAAGGCCAACGAAGCTCAACAACTCCATACAGAGTCCCATGACACCACCCACAACTTCCTATGTCAAACCATTCAAAAGTTATGGCAGAGAAAAGTATTCTAGGGGGCGCTGTTGAGCCGTTAGGCCACGCCCATTAATGCAAACCATGAAATATCAAATTTATCGCCAAGTCTGTCTTGCATGCAAAATTTGGTGACTTTTGGAGAACTATCAAATATGGACCAATCAGATTTCAAAATGGCCGACTTCCTGTTCGGTTTCGGCCATGGCTCCAAGAGACTTTTCTTTAAGCTGTGCCATGATACAGGTGTATAGCGATTTTCGTGCATGTACGTCAAACCGTATTGTGGGGCTTGAGGCACAAAGTTTTCCGGGGGGCGCTGTTGAGCCATTTTGCCACGCCCATTAATGCAAACCATGAAATATCACATTTATCGCCAGGCCTGGCTTGCGTGCCAAATTTGGTGCCTTTTGGGGAACTATCAAATATGGACCAATCAGACGAAGGGGGGGTGCGCTTGTTGGCGTCTAGCGTCGCCACGGTAACACTTTTGAAAGAGAAAAGTAATGCGTGTAGTCGCAGGATGGAGACGCACATTTTGATGTATAACACATCTGGGTTCACGATACGGTTCGGTCCGTATTAATTCTCGAAGGAATGGCATATATTGCTCCAAAATTACGCGATTAATTCAGAATGTTCAAAATGGCCGACTTCCTGTTCGGTTTCGGCCGTGGCGCCAAGAGACTTTTCTTTAAGCTGTGCCATGATACAGGTGTATAGCGATTTTCGTGCATGTACGTCAAACCGTATTGTGGGGCTTGAGGCACAAAGTTTTCTCTGTCTGAACCAATCAGATGAAGGGTGGGCGCGCTTTTCGGCGTCTAGCGTCGCCACGGTAACGCTTTTGAAAGAGAAAAGTAATGCGTGGTGTCGGAGGATGGAGACGCACATTTTGATGTATAACACACCTGGGTGCACGTTACGGTTCGGGCCGTATTAACTGCCGAAGGAAGGCATAAATTTCGCCAAAATGACACGATTAATTCAAAATGGCCGACTTCCTGTTCGGTTTCTCGACATGACGCCCAGAGACTTTTCTTTAAGTTGGGCCATGATACAGGTGTGTACCGATTTTCGTGCATGTACGAAAAACCGCATTGTGGGGCTTGAGGCACAAAGTTTTCCGGGGGGCGCTGTTGAGCCATTTTGCCACGCCCATTAATGCAAACCATTAAATATCAAATTTTTCGCCAGGCCTGACTTGCATGCAAAATTTGGTGACTTTTTGGGCACGTTTAGGGGGGCAAAAAGGCCTTCCTTTTGTCAGAACAATAAGAAGAAGAAGAAGAAGAAGAAGAAGAAGAAGAATTCCTACAGATACAATAGGGCCTTCGCACTGCAAGTGCTCGGGCCCTAATAAAGCCAACTTAAGTGTATAAGAGATATTATTATTTGCTCCCTCGAGTTTGGGAACAGTCTGTGGCGCACAAGATATGTTCACTATATTTAAAGATCTTTTAGAGAGCAGCTCTCTGCGTTTTGACTGGGCAACATTTCTCCTTCTTTAACCCAAAAGTTGAGAAATGTTAAAACTTTCTAATAAACGGGGTCCCAGCTTGCCTTGGGAAAAGTCACGACTGTCATAATCATTGCAGCCCAGACCCTCCACACATCAGACATCAGACTGTGGAGGCAGAAGTTGATGGAGGTGTCGAGGGACATGAGGGGGTGGGCTGGACGCCGTAGCTTTGACTGCCCTGGTGGGGGTGGGACTCGGTGGTGAACCTTTTGCCGCTCTGGTGGGGGGAAGGGATTGTGCTGAGGGGTAGATCTGAGCCCAGCATTGACCAGCTCCATCATATGCTCAGTGAATTTCAGATGAGGGGAAGAGGGAGAAGGGGAGGGGGAGGAGCATGATGACCGGTTAGGGGTTTTGGGGGCCGGGGAAGCTCTTGTTCCCTGGTCCTGGTCATTGGTGCTGTTGAGAGGGTTGGGGATAAATAAGGACCCCTCTTCTTGCCTCTGGTGTCTCTCCTTTCTGAAACTCTCTCCCGATGGGGGCACATGGAGTTCCTTCTCAAGGTTTCTGCTGGGCTTTGTTTGTTCTTCTCTATAAGATAACTCCTCGTTTATCTCAGCCTTGGCACAGAGCGGTCAGCACATGTTGCTATAAACCATTTATTCAGTGCCAACCATAGACAGATTACTGCATGGGCAAAGTGGGCGTGTGCCCAGGGCCCTGGAGCCAATGGGGGCCCTCGGCTTTCAAACATTTTGTTTTTTTTTTATGTGTAAATTAAAATAAATTTACAAGCTCATAGGGCCCAATGATAGGGCCCCGTTTTGTGTGATACGTTCATATATAATCGTAAATTGTAGGCTATAATTACGATAAAATGTGCATTGTGCGGCCAGTGTAGACTAATTCTTACTTTACAACTGTCCTGAACGCATCAGGGCCGTGAGCCAACGCTGATTGGCTGGAAAGCCTGATTTATGGTTCCGCGTTAAATCGACGCAGAGCCTCCGCGCATCGCCGCGTACCCTACGCCGCAGGCGTTGCGTTGGTGTAACGCGGAACCATAAATCAGCCTTAACAGTTAGAGCCAATTTGCCGACTCGGCAAATTTGCAACCATGAAGGAGACGAGCGCTAAACTTTAAAAGAGGACTAAGCATGTACAACGTTTTATGGAAGAGTCAACTACCATTGGTGAGTCAGTGTAACCTTCATAAATAATTTCTTTATCAGAATGTCGTGGTATTCTTGACCACCGGCCTATTTGAATGAGCTTTGTGTTGTTGTCAACTAGACCGCTGAGTCTATTCTCTGTTATAGAGCTCAGAAATGATGTTATAGACCGCTGTGTCTATATCGATCTAAATAGATTGTGTAATGTTTTTTTTTTGTATTTAAGCTGTATCAAAGATGGAACTGAGTCAGTCCGTGACTATCTGAGTTTTCAGCGGCGTGTGATTGACAGCTGTCAGGCCGTGTGTGTGTGTGTGTGTGTGTGTGTGTGTGTGTGTGTGTGTGTGTGTGTGTGTGTGTGTGTGTGTTCTTCTGAACAAGTTTGTGACTTTACTCTGCTTTCTGCAGCATAGTCCTATAGGCTTAGCTCAATAAAAGTGAGAATAAATGTTGTTTGATGGGTAGGATGAGGTGTTGTTGAACGTTAAAATGACTATCATAAGGGCCCATGGAGAATGCTCCGCCCCCTCTGTACTGAGACCCGCGCTCCGCCACTCCGCCACTCCGCCATCCACAATCACACGGTGTGATTGTGGATTCTCTGCGCCATTGTGTGACCAAACTGAGTGATTGGGGAGGGCAAGCACCGTGCACGTAGGATATTATTGTAGGTAGGGGCCCATAGCGAGTTTGTGTCCAGGGCCCGTGGTCATGATAATCCGTCCTTGGTGCCAACAACCTGCTGAATCTTTCCTCTCCTCTTCAGATGGGTGGTACAGGTACACTGATGAATACAGCTGCATTCAGAGATCACACTGTCTTTAATAGTCAGATGAAGTCCCGTTTCAGTTCGTTAGCCCAACGGTTAGCACCTTTCCAGGCTATTTAGCTTTAGCTGAGTGCTAGGTTCCCAGACACTGTAAATCAGGCTTCAGCTGTGTGTAGGCCACGCAAACGTAGCACTGAAAATAATAATAAAAAAAAAATATATAAAAAATGTTGCTGTTTCTGTCAAAAACACTTTAATCCCAGAGATTTATACGTGTCCAGAAGCTATTGCAGGTAAGCTCATATGGAGAAAAGGGAAGAAATCAGCAAAAAAAATCAATAAAATAAGCAAAGAAAGCACAGAGCAAGCAGAGGAAGCGTGTGCACTGTAAGGAAGCATGAAGCAAAAGCAGCAGAAGACCACACCGAGTGCCACTCTTGTCAGCTAAGAACAGGAAACTTAGGCTTCAATTCACACAGCCTTACTAAAACTGGACGACAGCAGAAGGAAAAACGTTGCCTGGTCTGATGAGTCTCGGTTTCTGCTCCAACATTCGGATGGTAGGATCAGAATTTGGCGTCAACAACATGAAAGCATGGATCCATCCTGCCTTGTATCTATAGTTCAGGCTGGTGGTGGTGGTGTAATGGTGTGGGGGCTGTTTTCCTGGCACACTTTGGGCCCATTAGTAGCCTACCAATTGAGCACCGTGTCAGTGCCACAGCCTACCTGAGTGTTGTTGCTGACCATGTCCATCCCTTTATGACCACAGTGTACCATCTTCTGATGGCTACTTCCACCAGGATAACATGTCATAAAGTGTGAAGTGTGAATCATCTCAGACTGGTTTCTTGAACATGACAATGAGTAGAGTAGAAACACTACTCAAATGGCCTCCACAGTCACCACATCTCAATGAATAGAGCAACTTTGGGATGTCCACATATATATATATATATATATATATATATATATATATATATATATATATATATATATATATATATATATATATATACGTGGATACTGGAAGACTTGGAGCTGGACAACATTAATAGGACACTGAGAGCCTTCATCAACGGCTCGACGGGACTGTGAAAGACTACTCTAGAGGCTCACTCAAAACCAAATGCACAAGTCACCATCAACTGCGGCAGAGCCGCCTGGGAGATTTGCGAGGCCCTGTGCGAAATGGCTGGGGGGGGGTCCCTCGCGCGTGAGCGTAGCGAGCGAAATTTTTGGGTTTTTCGGGTCGGATCGGGTGTCTATATGGGCAATTTTAAATCTCCAATTAGAAAAATACTGGATACCTTCCCCTGCCTCATCATCATTGGGCTTGCCTAGACGCGGGGCCCCGGCGGCTGCTTGAGACCCGGTCGGATTGGTGATTTTTCAAATTTATCAAACGAGCCTTTCAGAGAGGCATTAAACTCTCCTATTTTCTTTAGTTTTTTCTTTTTTCATTCCCTGATCGAAATTTCCTGAATCTGTCTTGTTCTCTCGACATTGTGTGACAGTTTGTTCCAACTCCACCGTCTGGATCAGAGCAGCTTGTGTCTGCGCTTGGTCTGATCAGTTGTATTGAACAACAGACACTGCACATATATTTATTGATATGCACAGACTAGTACACATTTAGGTCTGTAATGGAACGTGACTGTTGATATTTATAAGGGAAAAAACGAAAAAAAAAAAAAAAAACGAAAAAAAAAAAATTACAAAAAAAAATAAATAAAAAAAACGGCCCATAGCGCGAGGCCCCTTGGGGCGCGAGGCCCCGTGCGGTCGCACGGTTTGCACACCCCTTGCGGCAGCCCTGAACTGCGGCATATACCAAGGAGATGCTCTGTCCCCACTGCTGTTCTGGATAGGCCTGGACCCTTTCAGCCAGATCATCTCAGAGATGGATACCGGTTCATAAGTGGAGCAATGATCAGCCACCTTCTCTACATGGATGACATCAAGCTGTATGCTAAGAGTGAGTAAGACGGACTCACTGACCCACCTCACTAGGATATACAGCAGAGATATCGGAATGTACTTTTGGCTGGATAAATACGCTTGAATGGTCTTCAAATGGGGCAAAATTATTACAATTGAGGTGGTTGAGCTACCAGAGGGCAGTAAATTGTATGTTCAGAACATCTACAAATACCTGGGGATTCCGTAAGCAAATGGCAACTATAAGGAGGCTGCAAGAAAGTTGGCCACAGACAAGTACCTGAAGAGAGTAAGGCAGATCCTGAAGAGCAGGCTGAATGGAAAGAACAAAGCCTGGGCCATCAACACATATGCCCTGCCAGTAATATGGTAACCTGCTGGCATAGTAACCTGGCCACAGGAAGAGGTGGGAGAAACTTATATAAACATAGGGTAGCTCCTCATGATGCACAGATGATTTCGTCGCAAGTTCAGCACCATGAGACTCTACACAGAGCAGAAAGAGGGAGGCCGCCAAAGCCACCATCCAGGATGAAACAACAACAAAGATCCAGGAATAAATCAAGAAGATGGCCCCTAAGGATGAGCTGCTAAGTGAATGTCTCAGACACCAGAAATTCAGTGCAGTGCAGGGACAGCACGGAGGCATTAATTATGGCAGCACGAGAACAGGCCTTGAGCACAAGCACGAAAAAGGCCAGGGTGTACCACACCAGACAAGATCCCAGATGCAGACTGTGCAAAGATGCCCCAGAGACAATCCAACACATGATAGCCAGATGAAAGATGCTGGCAATTATAGCATACATGGAAAGACACAACCAAGTAGTGATTGTAGTGTACACAGAAACATCTGCACTGAATCTGGCTGGAAGTCCCAAAGTCAAGGTGGGGGGTGGGAGACACCTCCACAGGTGGTGGAGAATGAAAGAGTGAAAATCCTGTGGGACTTTGAGATCCAGATAAACTAGTGATGGCTAATCAACCTACAAAACAAACTCCAGAACAGAGCGGTGATGATTTATGTGACAACCAAGTGACAGCAAGAGGGTCTATGTATATATATATATATATATATATATATATATATATATATATATATATATATATATATATATATATATATATCTAATAGTCTCGTAGACTTGATATGACTGGGTACCCAGTTCATTTGGGGTTGCAACATTCAGTTGATTGGAGTTTGCTTTCACACTGCACTTTGTTAAACAAAACAAACTTGAAATAATGTATTCGTCTCTTCACCTGTGGTGGTACTGCATCAAGAGTTACTGAAGGAGAGGACAAGAGAAACCATGAAGAAGAAACCCTGCTCATTGATTGATTGATGCAGGGCAACATCAGTTTCCGTTTTCCATATTGTCCTGCATTGTAGTTCACACCCTGCATTTGGTCCACTAAAAGTAGGCTGAGACCAACATTGTAGGAGAACCAAAGTTCTCTTATTTGACCTGCAACCGAGTTTGATTGCACAGATACGCCTCCCCAAATAAACCAGACATTCCAAACAAATGAATCCTGATCCATTTAAGGTGAACCAAACAAATCTGGTTTGAATGTACCTGTGGCAGGGTGCAGGATTGGGGCGTGGTCTGCAGGGGAGAGAGGGAGTGAGGGGGAGTGGCGCACAGGTGACGCGGCTGGAACAGCTGATGGTGCACAGGTGTGTCTAATCACGCTCTGTATATTTCAGTAGTGTGCGGGCCCTGGAGACGGAAGAGGAAGGAAGCAGAGCGGAGCTCGACTGCAGCTCTGCTGAAGGTGCTGGTGTGTCTCTGCTGAACAAGAATAAGAATGTTTTCTGCACAAAGCCCTGTGTCTGCTGTCCTGTCTGGTGACCCCGTAGCAGCGAGCATTGCTACAGTACCCTTAAGGTGTTTTTTCACTGGCACTAGATCAACCCAAAGGATCATGACTGCGGTTTATTTTGATCAGTAGGTGGGTTTCCATTTCATTTTTTTGCTAAACAAAAGCAGCAATTTTGAAATTGAGACCAGTGTTTCAATTTAACATTTTTCTTTTTATGAGCATAACTTTCCTAGTTCCCTCTTTGCATCTCTGGCTATGTACACATGTAGCCGGGTATTTTTAAAACCGAATATTTCCCCCCTCCGTTTATAAAATAATTTGTATCCACATTACATCGTTTTTTTAAAAAAAAACCTGCCACACATAACCGAAGATCTGCGTTTTCGACCACATTCATAAGCATGTTATGAAAGTCTTTCCATTACATTAAACTGGACTATCAACTTTCCGAAAAACCACCTCATGAAAGGGTAAAAAGGTTTTAGCAGTATTTGACAGTTTCTTTTGAATTTTGGGTGTTTCCATTGCAGGTTTTTCTTTACGATATTTAGGTTTTGCATAATTCTGGTGGTAATGGAAAGGCGACTAGTGTGAACACAGTAGGTGTGTCCCAATTCAGGGGCTGGGTCCTTCTGAGGACGCGGTCTTCGTAGGCCTTCGAAGCCCTTCGAAGACCTTCGAAGACCATACCGAAGGCTGGATGGACGCTAGTGAAATGAGACGGTCTAGCCTGTGGGGGATTTCCTGGTTGCGTCACCAGCTGTTCCCGCCCTTGTCCTACGTCACTAAACAAAGTAGAAAGAAAGAAAGAAAACACGATAGAAAAGAAAGAAAGAACCAAAAAAAAAAAAAAGAAATGGAGCCAGAAGTTTTGTTTTTGTTTTTGTTTTTTTTTCATTTTGTTGGAGGAGGAAGAGAGGCGTGTCCGCCGGCGGAAATAATATATTTTTCTGAAAAAATTTGGATCTGAAAATATTTTTCTGGAAATAAATATTTTTCTGACTGTGCGCAATGAATCTTGGGATATGGTGGGCCGCGGAGGATACAACCGATGGATCCTTCAAACAGCGGGAAAAGAAGGCTGCATTTGTGGGCTGCATTTGAAGGAGCCTTCGAAATGGGAGAGCCTTCGGCGCGGCGCTGTGACGTAATCGGCCTTCAAATCCAGCCCTCGAAGGACGCAGCCCCTGAATTGGGACACAGCTAGTATCTGCTCTGGTTGTTGTGTTGACCTTGTTTAAGACTTCCTTTACCTCCTCAAAGAGTCTTGGTACAACTAGCATCGGACTCCGGCGCTGTCCGTTTGTCTTGTGAATGATCTGCAACCTTTTTCAACTCAACCGTGGGATGGATTCCACATGTTTAAGCTAAAAGGGCTTCTGTAGACAGCTGGGTAGTGCTTTGTGTGTGGTGAGGGAACACAGAAGCAAACAAGATAAAAATAAAAAGTAATGCTAACAGTCACATTCAAATGACTTCCAGCTGCAGATGCTCTTTGTTCACAAACTATGTAGTTTGCCTAGAGTTTTATGAACAAACAATACAGTAAAACATTTGTGTCAAAATTCAAAGTTGTTGTGTCACCATGGTTTTGAGCTATTAATTTCTGGCTAGTTGTCTTAGAAACAACATTATCAACACTGACATTGACCTATGAGAGCGCTTACTGTTGACACTTAGCTTGTGGTGCGGTGAGCGGTTAAAATTAAACTTGAACATGATGCAAACTAACAGAAAATACAATATTACAATATTATCTCAATCTTTTTTTATAGCTCCGAAGTCAAGTTCTCTGATGGTGCCAAGTACTTTACCGATGGCTAACCCTTTGACAGCATAGACTTTGACTCTCAATCAAAAGATGAAGCTTGTAAATACACATTTTTGTGGTTTTATATTATCTACCTGATGACATGCATCAAAATTCACCACCTGTGGAGTTTTTTTTATTTTTTTTCTTTATTTATTTATTAACATACATTGCAAACAACGACAAAAGATGACATCAGGTGTGTGTGTGTGTGTGTGTGTGTGTGTGTGTGTGTGTGTGTGTGTGTGTGTGTAAATAAGATGATGAAAGTAGATACATAAATTGAGAATATTAATTTGAGAGTAAACAAATAAATAATTATCATATATAGTGGTGTAGCACGATATCATATAAATATAGCATAATAATATAGTAATATCCTAATATAACATAATTTTTATAAAACATAACATATAACCAAATGGTATCACCATACTATAATATATACAATATAAAAATACTATAGTTTAACATCCCATGAGATTTCATAACTTAATATAACAATACACTATGAAACAATACATCATGATAATGCCAGGAATAATTATTAGAGTTAGAATTGGTCATTTATGTATTGCAATGAGGGGTGAGGTCAGACCGGGGCGTCAAGGAAGCGAGCAGGAGGCCCCCACCAGCAGGAGGCCCCCACCAGCAGGAGGCCCCCTCCAGCAGGAGGCCCCCACCAGCAGGAGGCCCCCACCAGCAGGAGGCCCCCACCAGCAGGAGGCCCCCACCAGCAGGAGACCCCCACCAGCAGGAGGCCCCCACCAGCAGGAGCCCCCCACCAGCAGGAGGCCCCCACCAGCAGGAGGCCCCCTCCAGACTCCAGTTGCCCGACCGGGAGCCCCGGCAAGAGGCAGGTAGGATGGCAGTGAAAGGAAAGCCCCCCTCCCTTTTTGATTTTAAGTATATTTTTTTAATTTATTTTTTATATATACATTCTTTACTTTTTTTCCACTTTTTTTACCACCGAGTTGTCGTGGGTCAAAAATGTAGCTATGGAGACCAACATTTTTTTTTGGAACTATGTTGTATGTTTATTTCTGTTGCAAAGTTGGACGGTTTAACATGGAGGCCAATAGAAATTGACTCGCTATTGCAGCCAGAACCTAGTGGTCAGTCAAGAAACTGACATTTTCTTCATTTCTTGGATTGTGTAAGACTGGCAAGCCTTTGTGTTAATTTAATCATTCACATTATTTATGTGGGACATAGTGCTGTAAGCAATACTAAACTACTAGTTGTTGGAGAAGACAATAGAGACAACTAGGATTTGCTGATACCATTTGCTGATGACAGCTAAACAACGCTTCATAAAGGTTACAAAATATTTCTTCAAATGAATTTGAAACAGATAGTTTAAGATGAAAGGAAGTCTCTTGTACTCTTTAAAGTGTCTGTTATGAAAGATGTGTTTCACCTTTTCCATTTTAGCCCAGTACAGGTCTCTTGGGCGATCGCCGCTGCGTCCTGGCGCAGCCTTTTTAGCCTGGTTTACTGTATTGGGAGGGGTGATATGGAGGGAGTCAAGGCATTGAATAACGAGGGAGGTGTATTTATCATTATGTGCATGTGTGCGTGTTTGTATGAGCGGTAAGTCTGTGAACTATGCTCCAGATCTACTCCTCAGCCATTGTACTTGATGTTATCAGCCAGCTCGGTACAGTTCTGATAAAGGTCCACAGTTGTCCTGAGGGGAAGGGGAGGGCTAGTGGGAGTAGAGCATCTTGTTTTCATTCATCCAGGGAGATTGTGACTAGACTGGCCCGCCAAGGTCAATTTCCACCAAGCTGAGCTTCCAACTTCTCCAAAGTCTTTTCCATCCTGCCAATGAGTTCAACCGCAGCTAGCCTGCGATTCTGTTCAAGAAGCACATCCAGTTTGCGATTTTGCTCACACAACATTTCAGTCTGAGTGTTGGTCGCAGAGCTTATCCCTTCAGGCGCACCAGGCAGCTCTGAAAGTGCCAGAATAGCTGTCGAGATTTTCCGAATTTTCCAATATGCCAGCTCCAAAAGCAGAAATCCTGTTATCAGAAATCCAATTATGAAGGAATCTTCAACATCCTCCACTGACAGTATGGACAGACGCACGATCCTCCACGTCTTGCAGGAGTCCATCGTCTATCCAGCAGCAAACGTCCCGTCGGGACAAAAGGCTCCCATTTGCCTGGTCTTCTCGTCGAGTGAATTTGGTCAATTGTGCTGAGAGACCAGCTAACCAATTCCATGATTTTAGAAATTGGCAATTTTAGGAACCCTAGCTGGTCTTTTCTGCCGCTGTCACCTCAACTGCTGCCCAGCAGCTCACTCTATAGCTGAGCCAGAACCACACGCCACAAACCTCAATGAATTGAAGCAACTGTGTAAAGAGTAGACATAATTTATTCTGCAACAATCTGACTGATTAATAACGTCATATAGAAAACACTTATCTAAATGATTGGAGTTAAAGCTAGTTCCACAGACAATTCTGTTCAATTCCGTTCAATTACATTTAGTTCAGTTCACTTTTTATTCACTTCAATTTAATCCATACTGAAAAGAAATGTTTTTGTAGTCTACATAAAAAGTAGATAGTGATAATGAGACAAGGAATATTTCTGTAAAGTAGTTCTGTAAAGTAGTTTTTTTTAAAGTCACATACTATGTAACTGTAAAAAATTCAGGGCGTAAGAGGTATATGCTATATTATACATTTTATAATGTGTTCCATATTAAGCAGTGGTATGAGTATGCGCTTCAGACTGATTGATATCTATTGAACTTTTAAACTGCCTCTTTTGCCTGTAAACAAACATTTTTACTTCCTATTAAGAAACACCTTGTTCACTGAAGGTAATTTCATTAAGTTCTTCTTCAATGGCACAACTATCAATGAGAACAGCTATTGTCCAAGCTTCATAGATGAGTGGTTTTAACTCTCTGGAATAAATAGTTTTGCTCCTATAGCTTTCTGGAAGCCTACGCAGAAGTGCTGATCTCTGCAGTTTCACTCTGAAATGACACAAAAGCTTCACTGAATTGTCCCCTCCGGCAGCCAATGAGCTCCAAGCTTCCGGGGCTCAGTCTCTACCAGCAGCAGGTCGGTGCCAGTTTCGAGCTGCACTCCAGTGGATGTTTGGGGTCAGACAGAATTTTCTAATCCATCACCATTGTACCAATTGTCTATAAAAATTAATGTGCGAGTGAAGCTCTGCCTCCAAAGGAGGGCTATCAAATTGCAATTCCCTATTTATTATTCCAAAGAAAGAAATGAATGACTCTGAAGATTTCAAGGTAACTCAACATTTACCTTTTTTATTTGAATTGATTTTGAAAATACTTTGGGTGGATACAGAATTTCTGAATTCATATTAGAGCTTGCACTTTGATTAGATGAGTTTGATAGATGAGTTTTTCCTCCCCTTTAATGTGTTGCCTTACAGATATAATTCCTTAGAATTTCGACTAATCCTCTTCAAACAAACTTGGTTATCTCTTACCATTCCTGTGATAGACCCCACTTAATGTTTTCCAGGAGGGCCAAAGCAGAAGTAAAGACCAAATAGATGGCACAGGGATGAGCATAGGCAACAAGAAGGGAGTGAGGGTAACTGGGAAAAATGCACCTCCTGTGGACTCGAGCCCCAGAGGAGAAGGTCCATCCATCATCCATTCTCCGATCACCACTCATATACCCCAAGATGTCCCCACAGTTATCTCCATTGGTCCTCTGCCTCCCAGGCCTTTAGAGGAAGTTCATGATTCCAGTATTGACGAGTCTCCCAGTGGAGAGGACTGGACAAGAGATGCCTCATCTCAACCCAGGGTGTCCTTTCGTGATATGGGTGTACCCCGGCAGACCATGGAGGAGCTGAAGACAGTCCTTAGGGAAAGTCCTTTGCTCAACATTCGAGGAGGAGATGATGGCAAACCAGGGAGTCCTTATACTTATCTTCATGGGAGCAGTAATGGTAGTGGGGGAGGACCCAATGGACGGCAGGATGATGGAAACCCTCATAGGCCGTTTAGCACCTTCAAACCTCAAACTGATGCTTCCAGAAGGGGGCCCAGGTCCAGAGAGAGCACATCTATTCAGCCTGCTTCGACCATGGATTCATCCAGCTCATTCAGGTCTACTGCCAACACAAATAGGCAGCCTGAAGTCAGGACACACACACATTCAAGCAGCGGCTCCTGGGGAGAGACTGGGGATTCTCATTCAGGTTAGTGAAGCCTTGGTAAAAAAACACTAATTTATACTTCATTTATATGAATACATATTTGTGTTAGCCAAGTATAAACTTAGCAAATAAATGTAATTTGATCATAAATCATAGATTACTCCAGGATTACTGGAGGTTACTGGATTACTGGGTTACTCTGTTAATACTGTAGTTGCTGGCATTCAGTCCCGCCTCATTATACAACCCTAGAAGTTTGGGACTTGACCTGGTTTCGTCCATCAGTCAGTTCAGATTCCTTTTCAAGTATTCTACATTTGAAAAATTGTGCATCTTTTATTCTTTCTTTATTCCGTTTAAAATATGTTACTTATGTCAGTAGAATTAATCAGCATTTTCCCCCAGCATAAGGGTCTACATGTTTGATTACCAAAGATATTCCTGAAACATTTTTGAGAGAGATACGTCAGATCAAGGCAACAGTTGATTTAAATATTCTGTTAATGTTCCACAGTAGGATTTGGATTCCAGCGAATCACAAACAGCAAGCACAACCTTGCCCTGTCTCTCTCATGGATAAACTATCACTAATGCCAGCATGCACAACAAGTCAGTTAGATCTGATATATCAGACATTAGCTTCCCTACCTTTGTTCAGTAAACCCTGCAGAGCTTTGCGTTTCAGAAATAAAACATGCTTACTTATGTCAGACATGATTCTTAGTATTTGAAATCAAGGGTTGTCAAAAGGCTTTTCCAACTTCTTTCCACAGACAACGGAAACGACACAGTGGAGTTTTCTGGGAACCAGCGGTTCATTGCAGCCATGGAGCAGATCAAGCAGCAGATTGCTAGAGAAAACATTAACTTTGTCCGCTTTGAGGCTACTGATCTCCATGGGGTGTCCAGGTCCAAGACAGTACCTGTCCGCTTCTTCCACGTAATGAACGCTGTCTTTGTCCTTCTCTAATGTCAATAATGAAATTAGATTATTCATCAAGTGTAGAGGTTTTGTAGGTAGGTTCTTTTATGACATGCCAGACAAACTTCTCAGACAGTTGGTCTTCTTATGGTAGTTTCTAAAAGGAAATGTGTGGATGTGTATTTAACATGTATGTTGTATTGACAGGAGAAAGCAGTATATGGGGTTCCTATGCCGAGAAGCTACCTGGAGTTGACCCTGAGCCCCAAGAGCAATGAAGTGGACCATGCCAGCACAGCTAATTTCAGTAGTGATGTCCTCCTGATACCTGATCTTTCAACCTTCAGGGTCCTACCCTGGGCAGAGCAGACAGCACGGGTCATCTGTGACCCATGCACCGTAACAGGAAACCCACTTCGCACTTCGCCTCGACTCATTGCTAAGCAACTCCTGGGGCAGCTCCAGAGCCTGGGATTCTCGCTGCACTCATCCTTCACTTACGAATGTTGTGTTCTAGGAGCCCCTGACCGGATTGGACCAAAGACACTGCTGTTCCCTGCTACCACCCTTCTCAGCAACCATGACCTGCCTTTCTTCCAGCAGCTAGTGGACAGCATGTACTGCATGGGTGCAGACATAGACAGTATTGCTTCTGCTAGCGGCCCCGGCCAGATGGAGATTAATTTGAGGCCAGAATTTGGTATTGCGGCTGCTGATAGTGCTTTCACCTTCCGCACTGGCATCAAAGAAATGGCTCGTAAATATAGCTACATTGCAAGCTTTTTCACTGATGATGGGCTTTACAATGCTGGGGTGCTCTCTCATAGCCTGTGGGATGCTAATGGGCGACGTAGTCTCTTTCACAGTAGTGACAAGGCAGGTGAGTTGTCTGAGATTGGTAGAAAATGGCTGGCCGGGCTCCTTACTCACTCTGCTGCCCTGAGCTGCCTGATGTCACCTGGCCTTGGCTGCAGAAGTCACATAGCCAAGACAATCAAAGACCCCAAACGTATGCTGTACGCTACCTGCGGCTCCAATGATAACAGCAGTTCTTTTAACATAAAGTGTCATGGTGGGAGGGAAGCACACATCGACAACAAGCTTGGTTCAGCCATGGCCAACCCTTATATTGTACTGGCTGCTACCGTGGCCGCTGGACTGGATGGAATCAGGAGAAACCTCACCATGGACAACAGTCTGAACAAAGCCCCCGGCCAGCAGAGGGAGTTTTCCATTCCCGTAAAGCTCGACGATGCTCTGGAGGCCTTGGGAGATGATCACGTTATTCGCAGTACCCTCGGAGAACCTTTTGTTCAGTATTTCATTGCCATGAAAAAGTTTGAGATTGAGACCCAGGAACTGGATGATGAGAGGAACAAGTGCCTTGAGTATTTCATTTAGTAGGTTTTCTGGTTGAAATATACTTCCTCCTGCCACATAAACTGTATCCTGAGAAACCACTGCTTGCAAAGAATAACTTTTTTTATTTCAATGTTGATACCTTTGTTACCATATTATTATGAAGACTGTATTTTTCAGACAAAGGTTGGAATAAAGGTATAAGAACCCCAAACGTTTTCTGGTCTATCATGGTTCTGTATTTAAAAAAACATTATTATTGCCTTTATTTAACCAGGTTGGACCCGTTGAGACACAATGACCTCTTTTTCAAGGGAAGCCTGGCCAAGACAGCAGCATAGAAATGTTGCAACTAGGGATACAATTTTTTTTCACACCGAGTAAAAATGTAATGAAAAATGCAATGAATTGCAAGACAGGTTTTATTTGCAACAGATAAATTCAATAAAAATAAATAAAATTAGTGGAATAACTATATTAAACAAAAAATAATCTTTCTGTGTAAATAAAAAGTCTCCACACTGGCACTGTCTTCACGTTTAAAGGAGCTTGAGGCTGGATTTATGAAAAAAAATTGTATACGTTTTAATTTTTCTAGTAATAATGTCAGATGAAGCGTTCCAAACCAAAAAGAATGAGCCCTCTAGTGTATCTCTCCGTGCCTTGAACAGGCTGTGTGCTGCAAAATGTGCTGCAAGGCTGGGACCGCTTTTCCCGCGCTGCCCTGCGGATGTGACGTCACATGACGCTGCATGCGCGTTCTCCCCGTTCTCCCGTGCCGGCTTCGCTGTTGGCTGCAGTACCCCCAACGGCCGTCGTGGCGAAGGGTGGCGCTAAAGAGTCTCATTTCTTAAAAGGAGCCTCAAGCTCCTTTAAGAAAATATCATACATATAACATCAATGAAACATCATGTGGAGGCTCGAGTGCGTTGAGAAGACGGTGAAATCCTTTGTCTTCTACAACTGACAGTGCTCTCTCTCTCTCTCTCTCTCTCTCTCTCTCTCTCTCTCTCTCTCTCTCTCTCTCTCTCTCTCTCTCTCTCTCTCTCTCTCTCTCTCTCTCTCTATATATATATATATTTATATATATGCATTTGTATATATACAACAGGTTAGAGCCTCCGTTATTTTATACTCAGCTTTATGATGCGTCTTGAGATGTTTTATCAAGTTGCTGGTATTAAACGACGTATTCTCCTTCCCTCCTCTTGACTCCTTAGCAGCACGTAGCTTAGCAGCACGTAGCTTAGCAGCAGTAGCTTCAGTCTGCCTTGCTTCTGTCGTCGTCCCTTATTTTCAAATATGTCCACACTGCTGACGTCCCGCTGCATTAATCTTGCCTGAAACGGCGCTGCCAGTCTCACTCATGTATCACTCTCTTCTCATCACCACACTGACTGCAGCTCAACATCTCCCCCTAGAGTCACTAACCAGTAACTACAACAACAATGAAGCGGTATCGGTGCGTGGTATCGGTGCGTGGTATCGGAGAATGTTTGCGAGTATGAGTACGAGTATATGAGAGCAGTGTCGGCCCCGATACCAGTATCGGTATCGGGGCATCCCTAGTTGCAACAATTACAAGACACACACAGGAATCACACAGCAACAAAATAAAAGCAATAGGATGAAGAATCCAGATTCACATTAAAACAAGAACAAGTGCGGTACGAAGCTGCTCCAATTCCTCTCACATGAGTTTTCAAGGATCCACGGTTGATGAGCTCCTTTAACTGTAGAGCTTTCTGTAATGCGTTCCAAGCAGCAGGCGCAGCGTACTTAAAGCAGTGCTTACCGAATTCAGAATTAACTCTGGGCACGTATAATAAATAAAACTTGCTGTATACATAACGAATTTGCTTCAATGCAGTCACTCTCAGCTTGATCAACTTGAAATTATGAATTAGTACAATAAATCAATAAATAAAAATGTGGGTGGAGGAATCATTTTGCACTGGATGACAGATAAATATATTTTTTTTACAAAAAAAAAGAATCCCTTAATTTAGCATCCATTTGAGTTTCTCTCGTTTGGCGTGTAATGAGCATGGTGACATCTTGGCTTGGTGTTTTTTCAATTTTTTTAAGCGAAACTGACTCAATTTCCTGATGAGATGAAATATTTGCTACAGAGAGACCATCTGAATTTACAATTTCTACATTCACTGGTTTAAATGAGAGGGTGGTTTAGTTGTTAAAACAATTACTTTTATAGGCATTTTGCATATTTAAACCTCAGGTTGTTTCTTACAACGAGTGTTAAAAGTAATGCATCTCCTGGCTGCCACATTGCAGGCAGGTAACACATAATAGCTTATAACTAGTACAAGATTCCCTTCAGAGTTTGCAGTCAACTCCTTTGGAGGCATGTTGTTTCCATCACGTATGAGCCCTGATCCGTCTCTTTTAATGTGTGCCGCCATGTCCACAGGTGGAGATGCAGGACGAGGATGCATCTTTACATCCATCATCCATCATCTTTCATCTTTCTTCCATCATCTTTACATTCCTTATGTGGTGCTCCCTGGACAGGGATATAAGCTAATTAATGAGTAGCAGGAGCATGTTTCCCATTTACGATTGGGAGTCATGAACATACACATGAGTAGGGTTTTGGGAAAGATCTACTGATAGATTTGTGAAGATTTCATGAATGAAGGCCAGTGTGCAGGAAGCAGCACAGTATATTAAAAGTATGTCGATGATGTGCAACTAATGGGAAAAGGTATAATAGCAGAAGATGGCATTCTACAGTACTTGTCATTTGCATATGTATTAAACATCTGTTTTCCATGTTTTGAACTGCTTAACTACATAAACCAATGTGCACGTAATCAAAGAAATCATAGCAATAGTAACCCAAATTCCCAAAAGTTTGGGATGCGTAAAATGTAAATTGGAACAGAATGCAATGATTTGTAAACGTCATGAACCCTTACTTTATTCCCAATAGAACATAAACAGCATGTCGGATGTTTAAACTGAGACATGATGCATTTTATATACACATATATGTTTACATGTGGGTGTGTATGTACAACAGATTTCTAGATATGCAAGTGTTGTACTTGGAGAACAAAAATGTACAGTTGAGTGTTTTTCTTTGTACAACTTACAAAACATAAATAACATTAAAAAACAATGACATGTCAGTGGGCATTAGGTGGCTGTTGTGTAGTGTTTCAACATTTAGCATAATTATTGCATTTTTATGCACTTTCATTCATGGATGAGAATCTCAGAGTACTAATAAAATATATATTAATAAATTAATCTGAACAGTTCATAGAGTGTGTGAAATAGCAAAGTGCGAATGTCAGGGTGACAGTTTTTGAAAATCCAAGAAACATAACAAGGAGAAAATGTAGTTTATCAACTGAATCAGAACAAATGTTGATTTTCAAATTATGAAAAGGTACTTTTTCCATTTGTTCTCCAAGGTACTTTCTGTTGTTCAGTCCTCCCAGTCAGGACTTTAAAAAAATCTATTTAACCTTTTAAAGTGGCCCACGTCCTCCTTTTCATGTGGTCACTGGTGATTTTTAAGATTTCTAAAACAGGTAGGGGTTTTTTCAATGGCAGATAAATCCAGATTTTATCTGAATTTACTGGAGTTGCAAATATACAACATCAGTAGATCGTTGTTGATGAAGTGAAAGGAGTTCATTGAAGAAAATCCCCGTACTTACTTACAGCATCGCTAAACTCCCAAAGGAACCGATAACATTCACTGTGGAGACATAGAGCGCTGACTAGGGGTTGGCGTGTTCCTGCTGGAGGCCCAACCCCTACCGGTACTGGCTCCAGCAGGAGACCACAGTCAACTAGCTTTGATTTTAGTTTCTTTTTCAGGAGCAACATACAACAACACTTAGATTTTCTCCTACCTCGGGTCACGGCAATGTAGAGGCAATCACGCCCGATGTCACTCGTTAGAATATGGCCGATAATCTGCCAGTTTCCCAACGACTAACCAACAGACTGATTAATCGGTCAACCTCTTATATCCTCACTAAATATTCTGGTTGTGTCTTAATAAATCCATCCATCCATTATCTATACCCGCTTTATCCTTTGCAGGGTCACGGGGGTCTGCTGGAGCCTATCCCAGCTCATTTTTTAGGTGAGAGGCAGGGGTTACACCCTGGACAGGTCACCAGTCCATCACAGGGCCACATATAAACACAACCACACTCACACCTACGGGCAATTTAGAATCACCAATTAACCTAGTATGCATGTTTTTGGACTGTGGGAGGAAACCGGAGTACCCGGAGAGAACCCACGCAAGCACGGGGAGAACATGCAAACTCCACAGAGAAAGCACGGGGAGAACATGCAAACTCCACAGAGAAAGACCCTGCCGGGCCCGGGAGTTGAACCGGGAACCTTCTTGCTGTGAGGCAACAGTGCTAACCACTAAGCCACCGTATGTGTCTTCATAAAGATACTGAAAATTGAAATGGTCATTTAAACTTGGAGAAAGAATAAGACTTGCACCATATTGAACATATTTTGAAATATTTGTAACTATAAACGAGCATCCCTGTCTCCTTGTACTTCCCAGTTCTTTTTTTCTTTTTTTTCCCCTTGTCTGCATATATATTAATGGTTAATACCATGTTGGTAAGAACCTAAGGCATAGGTATAGTACTTCCCAGTTCTGACTAAGATCACATCTCCTGTTTTAGCCCCAGATGACCCTGTCAGTGAAGCAATGCTGCATGCTGTAGCCATGTAAACATGTTAGCAATACAAAGACTTTATTCCTGAGCTGAGAGAGTTTATCTCCTGTCACTTGTTTTTGTTGATTAGATGTCCAACCCGCTGCATGAACCGTCCCAGTTTGTCCGTGCCGCTCTGACTCTGACACACTGGAGTGCCAGTGTCCCGTCTGTTCAAGGACGAGCTTTTATCTCTGTCTGGACCCAACACTCTTGTCGGCCTTACCGGCTTATTTGGATCATTGACAGGGGGAACCAAGAACTCATATCGACTGTAGGCTCTCTCTCTCTTGGACTGGGAGCCGGCTGCTCCTTCACCATCCAGGGTGCTCCATGGGCTTTTGTCCAGCTCTGGTGTAAGATTCGTCTTTCTTTTGCTTGAACGCTGCGGAGAGAGTCTTGATAATTTTGATTTTGGCTTTTCTGTCTTTGGCAGCGCACTGAGAGAGTTTTGGGATCTGGACATTCCCGGTCCTTGGTCTTTCTTGGATGTCTGCTCTGCAGTAGACCTCAGTGATGCCCGTCTTTGTATCGTCTTCTCCTCCTTATTGGGAGCTTTCTTTTCATTGGCTGCATGGACTGAATGTACTTTTGTTCTCAGTGAGTTCTTCCTCTGAAACTCTTGCTCTTCCTGCTGTGTCTGCCCTTTTTCTGCATGACCTATCTGGGCCTCAGCAGAGAGATGAGATACTTCCGAAGCACTTGGATTAGTTTCATCTTTGCAGTCAGATGACTTCCTTCGTTCTCTTGGAGGAGCTGAGCATATGCTGTTGGTCATTTCAGAACTATGGCTTGCTTGTGCTTGATCCTGACACTGTGATTCTGCAGGAAAGCTTGATTTCACAGAGTTCTCCAATGGTGCGGGCATCATTTCTTTACAAATCTCCTCCTTTTTGCCTCTCAAGGTCAAGTCCAAACTTTTATCAGGAGTAGTTGATGCTTCTTTTTCCTCAGGAATCTCAGTCAAAGACTCCATCATACGTGAATGTTGGGTACTGAGACCATTGGAGTGCAGAGCAGAAAGCTTGAGTGCCGTATCAGTCGTATCTAAATCAGCATCTGATTTTGTCTTAGAAAGAGGGGGGTCTTGCCAGTTGTAAGTCGGCTCCGGCTTTTGATCTGCAACCGTTTTGAAATTGTCGTGAGAAAGGGAGCGCTGGCCATCGTTGAAGATTTGCTCTCTTTTGTCTGGGTTGCCGCTGTCTTGTGAATTTGTCACGGCCGGCCTTCTATCAACACCTCTCACTGGAGACACAAACTTTGGTCTTTCCGAAGTTGAGTACACAGACTTGAGGGATTCTTGACTTTGCCTGAGATTGGCATTTTCCTGTAAGCTGAGCCTCTTTTGTCTCAGTTCTTCTATTCTAGACTTGATCTCTCTTGACCTGCTGTGGATCATCTGTGCCTGCTGCTCATTCAAGCCTGTGTGGCTGCCATGTGGTGACACCAATGGTGAAATTGCATCATAAGATGGATCATACTTATATTTCTCTGTGAGATAAGTGTCAATCTTCCACCTGTTGAGAGACGTCTCAGAGTTGAATGGTATGAGATGCTGGTAAGCACCATAGAGGGTCTGGTGCCTACGTTTCTGCTGAGACGACCGGTGTGCTTGCAGCTGATCTCTGCCACCTCTCATATTCGATCCAGTCCTCTCACGAGGAACAGGAACTCCCAGGCCCTTAGTCCCCATCCTCAGCCGAGTCATGGAGTTCACCTTCTGCAACTCCCCCGCGTAGCTGTGTCCTCTCACCAAACCCTCTACGTCTGGACCGTGGAACTGATGCAGCCTCTCTTGCACGCTCAAGCCCCTGCTTAACATAGTGCTATCATTCAACCTGTCCTTCTGAGCACTTCTGCTGCCGGGCATCATCCTGGATCTCATGTATGTGTGATTGAGAGATAGCTGGCTCTGCAGAGCTGCAGTGTCTCTCCGGTGTGGGACTGATGACCTCTCCCCGGACAGGACTGAAGGAACTACGGAGCGGGCGTACAGTCTTCTGAACTCCTCATCGTAAGAGCAAACCAGCTGACCGGTCACCACCAGCACCATACTCAGATTGATCTTCTCAAACGACCACGTGTAGCTTGAAAAAGAAAAAGAGGAGACACAGTCATGAGAGACTAAAATGGACAATAAACACAAAGAACTCATGTGTATCTTTATCTAAACTTTAACCATGTGACGGAGCAGCCTGCATCCAACAATGATACGGGCTCCGGCAGGTTTTCATTACTTTTCCGTCTCAATTTCATTTCATTAGTTTACATACATCCATTCTTGAATTTCAGAATTGCAACACACTCCAACATTTTTGGTAGAGCTGCATTTAAGCAGATTTAAGTGGCTTTCTCTAACAGGTGAAAGAAAGAGAAAACTGTTATGTCAAACAGGTGACTCAGCACAACAGCAAGCGTCCGTAAATGACCTAAGATGGACAAATCACCTCTGCCACATCAACACATGCTTTAGAAAAATCACTGAGATGCTTAAAAATGGTGTCTCTTGCAGAACGATTGGAAATGATTTGTATGTTTCTCCATGAGTCAGTTCAATCTAAACGTATAACATTTAATCAGAGAAGTGAAGGGACTGAGAGGGAGAGGTGGATGGATAAGTTGTTCTAATGTACTTGCTGAGGAAGACATCTCAGAGCAGACGGCCACACCAGTAACATGGATAGGCGTCAAAGCGCTGCTTACAGCAAATACCAGATTATTTAAATGTTTATACTTCTTTTTTATGTATCATAAATCACATGATTGCCTCTGAATTTAACTGTCAATAATAGGTATGAATAATCCCTATTGTAGAGGTGTAGCTGATACTGGAAGGACAAATCTGCCTTCAGGACACATAGAAAAATACATTAAAAATACTGCTTTGCCTCCATTTGTCAGAAACATGTTTTTGTTTAATTCATTCTTAAAATTTTCCTCCGTCTTTGTAAGTTTTGCGTTTCTTGGACATTTACGTTTCAATCACTTAACGGTTGTAAGAAATGTCTTAATTTGAGATACTTCCATCCAGCAGGAAGATGTCATCTTGATGTACTGTGGGACATGTCATTATGGTCCATGATTTCTTTTCTAAAACAGTACAGAATTTTGTTATGAGTATATAATTATCTAAAATCTATGATAAAAGAATGAGGTGGCAGGCCGCTTCTGGCCCACGGGCTTTGAGTTTGACATGTCTGTCTTGGAGAGCGAAGGCCGTCTCACCTGTATGTTCCATATAAAACTGTCCGGCAGTCCACCATGATGAACCTCTGCTCCAACCCGCCATGAAACTTCATCCCGGACTGGCACTGATAGTGCTGGCCCTGAACTGTCCGAACTCGAAGGTTCTGAAGGAGAAACCAACAAGAAAGTCAACAAGTAATATATGAATAAATTAATGAATTTGTTGTGGTTTTGTAAAGCCAGCTGATCCATATCGCCCCCATGTGGTCAGAAGCGGGAGCGCTGCATAGAGTGGCTTTAACAGTACAACCAGCACAAATGGACTATAGGTAGATTCTCAGGTCAAAAGTGTGATCGTGTCGTAAACCTTTGAAAGAAGGCACTGGACCAGACACGGGAATGTGACTTTACCTGTTTAAAAGCACCAGAGCTGAGCAGGAAAAGTTTCAACACAGCCACACAGACAAATAACTCATAATTCCAGTTTTGTTTCATTGCTTTGGTATTTTACATGACCTGGCAAGCTGTTAAAGACGGGCACGATTATTAGAGGGTCAAATATTCAAGGTCAAAAAGTGCATGAAAGTATGCACCTAAAGTGTGGCACAGCATCAAATAAGGGTCTACAGGCAGGTATTGTAAGTTTAATGAAATCTATCAAATTTTGCACAGTATAAGTGACTCACCTGTTGGTGTTTAAGTTAGACGTAATATGAAATTAAACTGTGCATACAAAAGTAGAAGTCAATGCTCAAATACAAGGTACAAGATGAGAATCTAAAGCATTTATATTTCTATCTGTTATTAAAATCAAAGTACTTTCCTTTATTTCATCAACGTTAGTCTCAGTAATTCTGACATCACGTCTGCTTGCTCCAACATTTAACTTGTTCTGACAGAGTATTAGATAAACAGCCTGCCTCTAAACGTTAATGTTTTCTGTCTTCCTCGTCTTTTATTGCTGCATATGAAAACAGAAACGGTATCAAAATGTAGCTTTAGGTAAACTAAAACTCTTTGTTGAACATGATCAAACATGCACGATCACACATGAGGGGGGTGTTTTGATGTGGCTGCTGGCAGCTTGCTTTCCACCGAGATAATTTGTTGTTACTGAAACACCATCTTGATGCCGTTCAACAGGAAAATCCAGCCAGAGATGTTAAAACAGTCTTGTCCTACGGCGGCCGCAAGTGTCTCGTACGATAATGAGGGGTAGAAGCTTAGAAGCAAAGAGCTGGTAAATACCAGCGTCTCAATGTCTCAATGGGTGTGTGGAGAAAATGTCAGACTTAATCCAACAAACACTGGCGGCTAAAGAACGAGGTCGTGCCACAGGCAAGGCTTCCTGTGAAGCTGCTGAAAAATGCAGAGGTGTTTTCTTTTCATTTCAGATGTCAGAAGATCCCATCTTGTCAGATCAGTCAACATATTTGGTTATAAATGGTGCACTGGAGCTTTGACTTTTGACAAGATGAAACTGCATCAACGCGATGTTTAAAGAGTTTTTTCAATCTTTAAAAGCTTAGAATTGTATTTTGAGCAAGATGAAACACACTTGAAAGAAGAGGCCGAATACACCGGAGATGTTCACTGATCTTATCCTTCATGCATTATGTTTAAATACCATTAAAATGTTTTCGTTCTGCGTAAATTATCCTGTCTGCAGCTGTCCTCATCAACAAGGCCCCGGTCCCCCCTCTCCCCTGTCTACCACGGACTGCCCTCCCATCCCACTCTACGTTACATTAACGTAAAGATTCCAATCCTGACCTATGCGTTACATTAACGCACATCCTAAGTCACTTTTGCACAGACTCATATCCGGCACTTTAAAAACCCCATATTGTACATTTTTGCTTTTACATTTTCTCTCTTATATATTTGCTTTTATATTTTATATTTGTATTGTATTGCACAAATCACCACAACAAATTCCTTGTGTGTGTTTAACAAACTTGGCAATAAACCTTTTTCTGATTCTGATTCTGATTCTGATTCTGATTCTGATTACGGTAAATAATAAAAACACCAGTTTAACAGCGATGTGTCAAACTCGAAGCCCGAGAGCCTAATCTGGTCAACCTCACTTCATTTCTCCTCTGAGAATGTGCAAAACTAAGAATGTACTATTCAGTTGTGCTTCAGAGACTCACATGGACCAAAAATACATGTTGGTTTTGTTTCCTGGATTCACCCACTGGCTGTCAGTATCTAAAATTGAACAATTTCCTGTTGGAGACACGCCAGGATGTTCGTGTTTTTGGGCAGTGAAAGCGCCCGAAGGAGAAGCTTTACGTTTCTGATCTGACACCAAGCAAGGAGCACCGTGTGCTTACCTCACATCTCTATGAAAGTAAGGATTTACATGATCTCATGTGTATGAAACACATCTAATATGATCTCTGTTTATGTGGTTCCATTTAAATACTCTTGCAGTTGCTTACAACCGGCCCTTTGATGCCAACAATTATGCTGATGTGGCTGCAGATGAAAGAGTCTCTGATTGAGCAGATAACCAGCTGCATGTAGGGAAATGCGCGTTAGTGGTTTTAGAGCTGAACCTCAGCGTTAGGTTGTTGTTTACAATACCGGAGAGGCAGCGGGCCACAACATTCTCCAGGGAAAATCCACCCACAAACCGTCACCAAAGGGTTCGTCTTTACAGATTTTGTAAGATAAAATGGTATAAAATGGATGAAATGAATAAAATGTTTTCGGAGTGCGTGCAAACCAGGGAACTCAGTGTAGTGAGGAGGTGATGCAGATGCAAATGAAGGACCAAAATAAACCAATTTGTTTTTTGGTTTGCAAGTGAAGAACGTGTCTACAAGTGAGCTAGTCCCTTTGAGGTGTAAGTCTTTAAATGTTTGCACTCGTCCTCACTCAGTTCAACACATTAAGAAGATGACGATGATGATGACGATGATGATGGTGATGTGCTGCTTCCAGGAAATCCGGATTGTTATAATTACAGTTTTGGAAACTAATGTGATTTCCAAAGAGAATTGATTATTAATATGATTTTTGACAACATCCATGATAGTACTACTAACACTGTGTCTGAATCGTGGAGTCTGGTCCCGGCCCTCTGCAGGGGATGAATCTGCTCTCTCACCTTGATGTCGTGGATGTTGACGCCCACGCTGCGGGACATGCTGAGGAAGCTGCTGATGTGGGAATCATCCAGGAGGATGTAAACCCCCACTCCCCTCAGGGCCGCGGCCAGGATCTCCTTAAAGATGTCCACATCCGTGAACACATCCATCGCTATGGCGATAACCTAGGGATATTAACATCAGTGGTAAAATGTAAGGATTCAGAAGTTCCTTCAGAGGAAATGAAGCTCAGCATTGGATATAATATTCTTCTTGTTCTGACACCAGAACAATTTACACGTATTAAAAAAAATTACCTCCTGACTGGTGGGTATATATATATATATATATATATATATATATATATATATATATATATATATATATATATACAACTGTCACATCCTACAGGACTGTCTCAGAAAATTAGAATATTGTGATAAAGTCCTTTATTTTCTGTAATGCAGAAATGTCATCCATTCTGGATTCATTACAAATCAACTGAAATATTACAAGCCTTTTATTATTTTAATATTGCTGATCATGGCTTACAGCTTAAGAAAACTCAAATATCCTATCTCAAAAAATTTGAATATTCTGGGAATCTTAATCTTAAACTGTAAGCCATAATCAGCAATATTAAAATAATAAAAGGCTTGCAATATTTCAGTTGATTTGTAATGAATCCAGAATGTATGACATTTTAGTTTTTTTAATTGCATTACAGAAAATAAAGAACTATATCACAATATTCTATTATATTCAGTCCTGTATATATATACACCAATCAGGTATTTTTTTTAAGTTTGTTGATTTTGGGGGGTTCAGGACATTTTTAAAAATTCATTTTGGACACAGTCTGACCTGATATACATTTTTTAAAGGTATTATATCAATAAGATTCACAAATGATAAGAGGAGTGGTTTGGAGTCAAAGACGTTTGACTGAAGTCACGAACTGATTTGTGGAACATATCCCGATCAAGATCAGACGCGGCTTTACCTGTTTCAGGTACAACTGTCACGTGCACCACCCTGCAGGTTTCTATCTACATCTATATTATACACCTGTGGAGGGAAGCCCACTCCCCACAAGGCCAGAAATGCTTTCATTTAGTTAACCTCACTTTCTGTTGCAGCTGAGAAGACTGATGATTAAACATTACATTTTTATATAATTCAGGCTGTAAAACTTTTAAGTTGTTGCTGGATACATATGTGAATATCTGTTACTGTACGTGTATGATGAAATTGAAATGGAATTTGACATTTTGATTGAAAAAAAAACATACATAAGCTATGAAAATATCAAATTAAAGACAATGCTTCTTATATTTATATTCTATGTTTCATGTAGTAAAGATTTTGCAGCATTCCACTGCTGTTATTGCTCACTGAGAAAAGCTGTTTTCTACTGTTTGTATTTTCTGTAAGTGTCATCCCAGGAGCAGCAGCTCTACCGGGGGGTGACCCATGTGAGATGTACCATGATGTGGGAACTGATCATTTTGCAAAATGTCTTCCTCTAATATAGAGCTGCAATGTTTTGTGATGATACAAAGGGCCCTATAAAGTCATTTAGTTGTTCCTGGGGCCTTAAGGCCTAAAGTTATTGAACCTGGAATCTACGGGACCTGATCTTTTTGGATGCCACAGCTCCTCATGCTCTTCTCCCCCTGGAAGCGTGTTGGCTCTCATCTTACAGCCTACAGATGCTCCGACTGCTCCTTCAGACGGCTCTTTTGGAGAGTTGGATACAAAGTACTGCTACGCTCCAGGTTAGTCACTGATAAATGTGGCGTGCACTTTGTGGGACTTGGAGGAACGCTGCCATTTCCAGTGAACGCCTCAAAGAGAAGTGGGAATCCAAATGAGGAACCTTGTCGCTGTGAGACGATGGTAGGGACTGGTTTGATGTTCATCTCCATATATTTATTGATATTTTGCATCCCTTATTGCTACAGAGACCAAGGCTCCAGCTGCTGAAGCTTCAAACACATAATGTTGGAGAGACATTTTTAATATTATTAATACAAACAGAGTGGTGCCAGTGATCTTGATAGGGGTTGTGAGATGAAACTCCTTTCCTCTTTAAGACTGGTTTCCTTTCCGTACATGCGGACAAAGTTGCGCCAGAAGCTCTTAAGACGGCAAACCGCCACAGAAACGAGCCGCACAGTAACAAGACTGAACCTGCATCAGAAATGTCAGCATCTAATTTAGCGAACTGGCAATAAATGATTTTACTCAGCAAGTGAGCAGTCGTAAATAAAAGTGTGAAGAGGAGAGGGAGGGTGTGTTCTGCTGACATGAGTAAACTAAGTATTAGTGAGCACCTCGGGCTATTGCGTGAGGACCTGAGGAGGTTTGCCGATCCATTAATTCAATGCATGTTGAGAAGGAAAGGAAATATCCAGTATTCCTTCATGCCCAGATCACTACAGGCTGCACTTTTACTTTTTGTGCTATTTGACATGGAAAAAAAAACCACACACACAAAAACACCCTTCAGTCGCCACGGTAACAGGCTGTGCTGAAGATGAGAACTGGTACGGTCAGCTTTTGGAGTGTGAATGTGTGCTTAAGCCCAACCCTGAGCTCTTTGAGCAGGGAAGTATGTGCAGGGCTGTGTATTGTTCCCTGAGCGTAGCAACACCTTCAGACTTCTACTGATGAGCTGCTGATGAGTCTGATGAAAAGAGAGGGAGGCGACTCCCTTCATGTCAACTTTCACACATGCAACAGCAGTGTTGGGGTAGTTACTCAAAAAAAGCAATCCATTACATATTACTAGTTACTTTAAAAAAAAAAGTAATCCCTTACACTACTTAGTTACTGGTTGCTGAAAGTAACTAGTTACCTTACTAGTTACATTACTTTTGGATTACTCCGCAATATCACCTGAGCTGCACCGTAACTCGATTGCCAATGAACAACATTTACAGGACTGTCTCAGAAAATTAGAATATTGTGATTTTCTGTAATGCAATTACAAAAACAAAAATTTAATACATTCTGGATTCATTACAAATCAACTGAAATATTGCAAGCCTTTTATTATTTTAATATTGCTGATCATGGTTTACAGCTTAAGAAAACTCAAATATCCTATCTCAAAAAATTAGAATATTCTGTGAATCTTAATCTTAAACTGTAAACCATAATCAGCAATATTAAAATAATAAAAGGCTTGCAATATTTCAGTTGATTTGTAATGAATCCAGAATGTATGACATTTTTGTTTTTTTAATTGCATTACAGAAAATAAAGAACTTTATCACAATATTCTAATTTTCTGAGACAGTCCTGTAGTTGGAACCTTATTACTGCAGATCCCAGATCAGCACAAATGTGTATTCGTAAAGTCCGGTAAAGTCCCGTAAAATCCCGGTGCGCGTCTCCGCGTACCCTACGCCGTAGGCTCTGCGTCGATTTAACGCGGAACCATAAATCAAGTGTTGCGCAACGCGTGAAGACGCATTAAAGGCGAGTTTGATTTTCTTTTCTGTTCTCCCGTTCTACATGTAGCTGAAAAGCTTAAAGTAACTAAAGCAACGTAATTTTTTTTGTCTTAGAGTAACTATAACGGGATAACCCAAACTACAACTGTAACGCGGTACATTACTGCGTTACTGGCGAATGTAATCTCGTTGCAGTAATGCGTTACTTTGTAACGCGTTACAGCCAGCACTGTGCAACAGCGTTCACAGCTCACCTGACGCGCCTCCTGGATCTGTTTCCGCACCACCTCCTTCACGGTGGGCGTGTTGTGTCTGGGCGGGTGGAACAGCAGGCTGATGCTGGTGTCCACCGTGTCCGGCGAGAGCTCCGGCCAGCCCAGGTCCAGGTCCGGCACCTCCTCGTCCGACTCGGTGGGGAAGTAGGTGGAGGGGCCGCCCTCGTCCGCACACCGCACGGCTCCCGGATCCTCCTCCACGGCCGGCAGATCGGCATTCTCCAAGATGAAGCGTATCTCCTGCTCCGACAGGAAGTGCTGGATGTGCTCGGCCCGGAGATAGGCCTCGTAGGCCTCCGTGCCCCCGCAGAGCAGCGCGTAGATGGCCAGGCGGTAGGACTCCTTGTAGGTGGGCTGGATGTAAACCACCTGCTCGTCTTTGATGGAAGACAGGCTGGACAGGTTGGACTCCATGGATGCCAAATCCCCTCCAAATTTGCATTCAAACACTTCTTCTTTACCTTCAGTGTGACACGTTATCAGACCGTTACACGGGTTTCTAGAGCAGACTAGCCTTAACAACCCTGTCCACACAAAGCTATCGTAAGAGATGTTAAGTGCGTTAACTTTTCTCAAAATGCTATCTCTTATTCCTTTTCTAGCATGATGCATAAAGTTTTTAATTTTGAAAACATTTTCATGTTTGAAAGCTTTTCCTTAAAGACAATGATGAGAGATGCTGAGGGAATAGACTCAGACTCGGCTTAAAAGCCCACGTGGCATGCAAGAACATCTACGCTGCTATGACAGGTTTCTAAGAAAGTATGATCTCAAAGAAATACTTACTTCATCGTTGGCAAAACAAATCTTGTTTTTCCTGTGCGATCACGGCCCTTAAATATGTTTTAAAAGTACTAAATGAAACCCTTGGGGTTAGCAACTCTCTCCACCGTGAACTAGTGTGAACTGAAGCTCCTGTTTCTACCTGCGTGCCTTTTGTGCCGGCCGTGTTCCCTCCACTGACAGATACCTGACAGGCCCCGCCCACCGCACTCACCTGGGTTTCAGGAGCAGGTTTGTTTGCCTACCGAGCTGTCATGCAGTCTGTCTGAGCCTCCAGACATAACCCACAGCAGAAAGGAGGTCACTAACCAACACGACACCAGAAGGTTGATGAAGAACGTTTATTGCCATCACAAAGCACCAGAGGGGAAAAGACAAGGAGCCACAGACAGGTGAAGCTCTCAGGCACAGACACGACGGAGGGAAGAGGTTGTTTCTCTTCACCGCCGCAGGGACTGGCTTCATCATGACACCAGAACAATAAGATTCACATAGAATAACACCTAGAAACCAAGGAGGAACATTAAAAGTGATCTGGCATGTGTGAAGGCAGTTTCTGAATCATACCATTACCCCAGCTCTCTCGCTGAAAACACCAGGTCATCCAGAAATTCTGGTTTACTACAACCCGGGTCATGTGTGCAGCTTGGGAGGTTACTGTAACTTTTACATCTCATATTTATCACCTTTGTGTTTGTGTTTCAGTCTCAGAGGGTGACGGTCCAGAAGGACCAGGTTCTGGTTCTACGACACCACCCGTCTAAACAGAAGTCACACTAACTGTAATAAACCATAAATATGCTTTGACATGCAGGAAATAAGACACAGGCGTTCCACCAACGCTGCTTAGTGGAAGGTTCAGCTTTTAAAACATCCAGCACGATTCTAAATAGTATTCTATGTTTTTCTTGTTTCCTCCTCCCACTTGTGTACGAAGTGAAACTGAGATGTTCAGGGACGTGTGATTGCTAATCAGCCCGGTCACTGAGAGTGGGTGTGCAGCCGGGGGAGGGGTGGGGGGCGGGACTCTACCGATGTCTGCAACTACAGACGGTTTCACACTCGTGCGATAAATAAACGCTGCTTGCAGCCAACGCTGTGCTCCCAGGCACCAGAACCCCCACCCCCTACTTCCTGGGGGGGGTCGGGGACTTCATGAACCTGGGCGTCGGAGACATCGTTGGAGACTTGACGCCGCGGGACGGAGTGGGAGACTTGGGGGCCGGGGACCTGGGAGTGGGGGACTTGGGAGTGGGGGTGGGGGACTTGGGGACTGGGGTGGAGGCCGGAGTGGGGCTCTTCACGGAGTGCCTGGGGGTGGGGGTGGGGGACTTGGGGGTGGGGGTGGGGGTCTTGGCCGGCACGGGCGTGGTGGCCGCCGGGGCCGGTCTGGCGTGCTTGGCCTCGGGGATCTGCTCTCCGTGCTTGTACACGCTGACGGTGATCTCCACGAACTCGCCGCCGTACTTGTTCCGGACGTTGATGCTGTACTTGCCGGAGTCGTCCGGAGTCACCTTGTTGATGACCAGGCTGGCGAACTTGCCGCCTTCGAACACCACCTTGGTGTGGTCGTTGGAGGTGACCTCCTGCTCGTTCTTCAGCCAGGTGACCTCGGGGGTGGGCTCGCCCCACACGGTGCAGGTCAGGCTCAGGGACTGGGGGAGGGAGCACACGCTCATGTCAGGCACTCAGATAACAGGGTTCAACTTTAGCATAACTTTATCATAACCCAAGACCCATGCTGAGATTTTATTTGTGGACTGGAGACAGAATTCTCACTTCCATCTAGTCTGCTTTTATGGATTGTTGATTTTCTTAGCATTAGATCTCAGCAGGGTTGGGAGTTGGAACATCACTCTCAGAGTTGTGTTTTATCCCCACTGTTATTTATTCTGTACACAAACTCCTGCACAAGCACTTTCTCCAACAGGCACTTTATTAAATATGCGGATGATACTGCATTAGTGAGTCTCCTGCATGATGGAGAGGAGGAGCATGGGCCAGTTCTTGACCATTAAATGGTGTGACAGGGCAAACCTTGTCCTCATCACCTTAAAGCGGCACTATGTAACTTTTCCACCTTAATATCATATTTCCAGAGTCATTGTGATGGAACATCAACTTCCAACAGGTTTAATGACACCTCTGTCATGGTCTGAGGGGTCTGTGTCGCCTTCACTGGCACTATGTAACTTTGAGGAGCATGGTAGGAACCCTTCCACACTAAAAAACGACACATTTTTACGGCTTTGACTGCTTTACGGCATACGTCACTTCCCCCTCCTTCCCGATTCGCAGTCGAGACGAAAATGGGCGGGGCTTGGAGCGCAGCTCCGCAGAAGCTGGTAACCCGTTGCTGTGTTGTGGCTGCAGCAGCTCCACATAACAGACGTGGGGAAAAGATCACTAATGGTTTAACTTTTCACCGCTTTTCTGCTTGGAGGCAGAACCACGGAGGCCGAGTATCTGAGATAACAGAGTAAAAGAGTGATGGTTGGATCGCGGCTGTAACGACCAAACAACCTTCCACACAGTATCACAAACAAATACGCACACAGACCGGGGTCGGATCAGGTTTTATTCCCCACTTCGCCAGCTAAACGCAGTTGCTGGCCAGCTCTCTGCGGTGCAATTAACCCCAATCTTCAGATAAAACTAGTTTGTTGAGGAAAACATATTAACTCTTATTTGTAGCTGCAGAGGAAAAAAATAATCTCACGAGGAAAACAAAAATATTGTTCACGCCTCGGAGCCTCTTCCGCATAATATAGCAGTCAAAAAAAAGAAAAGAGAAGTAAGAGGGATACAAAACATGTACTGTATGTTGTACTATTATACAAATTTATTGAAACACATGGCGAGTCAAACATTTACCAAAGCAGCTGCCAAACACTCCTAAACAAGGTAGCCGGAGACGGTGATTCTGCAGAACTGCAGCAGTAAGTCCTTCTAAAGAGTGCAGCTCCGACGAGGAGCTCCATTCTTCAGTAGGGATTTCATATGGATCCAGACCGTTAATAATCATTATTTTCTCCATATACCGCTCCCTGGCTTCCTTGTTTAAGGTATTCCGGTAAATTCCAGTTCCTTTCCAGCAGTTTAACATCTTTTTTTTGCGTTCCGTCTGTTCACTTGGTGAAACAGAAAAGTCCGTCCCGTCTTCATTCGCTATCAAAACAAATGCAGCGACGGGACCATATGTCTATGGACGGGACAGGATCTTTCCGGGAGTACGCGCTGGTGCTCATGGGAAACGTAGTGTTCTTTCTGGTAAAGCACTACCGCTTTTGTCCAAAAGATGCCGCCAAAATCAACAAAAGCTGAAAGTTACGTTGTGCTGCTTTAAAGACAAAGGAAATGACTATTGATTTCAGAAAGCAAAATTCATTGCAGCCCACTTTTATCAACGGAGAGGTGATCCAGTCTGTGACCGAATACAAGAACCTTGGTGTTGTGCTTGATCATAAACTTAAATGGGACAATCGGTCTGACTGCCTGTGCACTAAGGCCCAACAAAGACTGTACTTTTTAAAGAAACTGTTGTCTTTTAATGTTAATAGCAAAATGGTCCACATTTTTATTGTGCCTTTATTGAAAGTGTTTTAACTTTCTGCATCATCTGCTGGTTTGGGAATAACTCTGAGGCACAAAAGAGATGTGTTAGCAGGACAGTAAACACTAAAAACAGGTCAAGCCCCCCAGCTGGCTGGGCAACACCATGTACAAGTGGATGCACGTGTCTGTCTTACTGTTCTGTGTCCCTGTTTTTAGGCTATGTTTGTCAAATTGCCATTTGTGTCTTTTGCTGCAAACAAATTTCCCCACGGGGACGATAAACACATATCTATCTAATGAAAGGATTTAGGGTGAGGTGAGGAGGAGCATCTCCTGCCATCATCCCAGATTACTGAAGAATGTGTGTTCACTTTGTTTCCAGATGAACATAGCTGCCACAAACTGATCTGCTTTTAAGGGTTTATGTTTACGCTTCAGCATTTTATCCATCCGTACATGCTTAAGCATTAAAATCAGAGTTTTTCTTTTGTTTTTATTTCTAATCCGCTACTTTTTAGGGAGCTTAGCTGTAACAATAATTACGACGTGTGGAATAATACTTAACATTGTTATTTTCTTCCTGTATCTTGTGTCCAATGAACTAGGACACTAATATCTTTTATTGCAGAACTTACTGCTCTTAAGTGAATTAAACTGAATTTAATTGTGTTACTCTCCTAAATCAGAGGTAATCCCAAATATTTGAAAGACCACGGACCTCAGGTGTTGGAAAATAATTGATGAAACAAATCTCATCAGGTGAGATGTTTTTATAAACTATTTTCAGGTCTGAGGATGAAACTACATGTTCAATTCTTTTGGAGGAAATCTGGACCCTGCTGGGCGTGCAAAAAAAAAAAAAACATCCATGGTTATGATGGTCTAATAACTGGACAACTGTGAAACTCATATTTAAAAAAGAGAATTGCAGAGTCAGAGACATGTGATGACTTAAAAACCCCTCTCTTTTTTAAAAAGCATCTGCATTGATAGAATAAAAGTGTTAAGCTGTTCCAACTCTTCAATAAGTGAACAACTGGGAACTGACTTTCTGCCTATTCAGAACTTTTTCCCCCTTTCATATGAATAAGTCACGACCCTTAGAGCTTCACAGTTTTGTTTCAGCATTTGTTTTCCAGGGACGCCCGCCGGCCAGCACAGCTTTTACCTCCAAACTTCGCTCCACAAAGTTGCCTTTATAATGTTAACAAAATATCAAAGTTACAGCAAACATCCGTGAGTAATGTAGTTGGAAGTGTTAGGTGAAGGTTCTTACCTTCTCCTCCATGATGGTGACCACGTCAGGCAAACCCCCGACCACTCTGCCGCGGTCTGAGGACAAAAACACGTCACACCAGGGAACGCCACGCAGTCTCAGAGGCAAACTTCATTTCTATTTACCTCAAAATCAAAAACCTCACATTCAAGATTTTCCTGACAATATTAAGAATCCCTGAGAGCTGTTTCTTTTACTTTTTTTACCTCCAGTTTGATACATAACAAATGTGTTCATGCGTCTTTACTGGAAACCTCTGAGGGAATAAATGAGCAGTGACAGCTTTATAAGACATCTACTTACTCTTCTCGGCAAATGCAGCTGCCCTAAAAGACACAAGTTAGTATGTTGTGATCAGTACGGTTTATTAAAACGGGTCTTTATTAATATGGTTCTGATACAAGTTGAGAAACGATATTTACATATGAAAGAAAACACTTACTTAAGTCTTAGGTACTCCTCATAGGCATCAGTGTATGCTGGAAGCAGATTTCAGATTATATTAAAATAAAAAACACATCTATGAGAAGATAACATCAGCGTTATGTAAAGAGACTTAAGAATAAATGAAGTGTCCAGGTGGAGATGTGGGAGAGGTTCTTACCCTGTCCAGAGAGGTCGAAGGTCTTGGTGTAGGTGGAGACGCCGTCTGAGATCTCGATGGAGTAGTGACCTTTCTCCTTGTCCGAGGGGTCGCAGATCTGCATCCAGGCCATCTCCGCCGTGCCCCCGATCCTCATCTTCTCAGAGGAAGCAATCTTACTGTCCCTGCAGGTTCACATCACAGATATCCTGACTTTGGTATGGATTAAAGACGAGTCCTAAGGTTAAAGGTTGCTCTTGGCAGCTGCACAGTAACCTCAATAACAGCAAAGAAATCAACTTCACTTGGTTGGCATTTGCCACGGCTCATAGCAGCGGATCGTCTCCAAGGTTCAGGGTTATGTTAGGGATAATGCCCGACGAGGTGTACATTAACATATATACCACGGTCACTTACCAAAAAATATAAATATTAAATCAGTTTTTCATGCTTTAATGTGTTTTCGGTTGAAACATTAGTTTTATAACAACCACAGCTGAGCGGCTGAGCGACTATTTAATCTCTCGTCTGCAGCCGTTGGAACCTGGAAGTTTTTTATAAGCCATAACTCAGTTTCCTTGGTAACACCTGAGGGTCTGACTAATACCTGGAACAATCACTACCTGAGGGTCTGACTAATACCTGGAACAATCACTACCTGAGGGTCTGACTAATACCTGGAACAATCACTACCGTCCCATAAGCTCCCTATGTGTTGACTTCTCTTATGTGTTGATATTCTAGTCCGCTCAGCTCCACTCAGCTATTTTCTTTTCTCTCCTCTTCTGCATCCCAGTCATCAAAATTGTTAAATTCACCAAATAAATTAAAAGAAATGACAAAATCACTCATGTCTCCGTCCTGCGGTAGCCGGCTCTTCTTCTCTGAATCTCTGTTGCCGTGGTTACCACCTGGCAGTTGATCCAGCACAATGATAAGATATCAGGCAATTTGACCAAACTTGTTTTCTAGGTGTAGGTTATCACTTTTAATGTACACCTGCCAGCCAATCAGAATGGAGTATTCACACAGACCGTGGTATAATTAATGATAAACTCAGGTGGGTTGCTCTTAACGCAGAGCATATTCTTGCTCACAGAAACATGTTTATAAAAAAACATTTAAAGCAGCACTACGTAACTTTTCCACCTTAATATAATATTTCATCATCATCATTGTGATGGTACATCAACTTCCAACAGGTTTAATGAACCTCTGTCATGGTCTGAGGGGTCTGTATCGCCTTCACTGGCACTATGTAACTTTGAGGTGGACTAGGAACCCTTCCACACTACTGGTAAAGCAGTACCGCTTTTGTCCAAAGGAGCCGCCAAACTCAACAAAAGCTGAAAGTTACATTGTGCTGCTTTAATACATGTCATCCATTGATCTGATTGGTGGATGAAATAAAAGTGCTGATTCAGTACTTGTGCTTCCAGGCGGTCCTCATCTCCTCCGTGTAGTAGTTCATGTAGCACTGGAGCCGGATGCCCTCGGGCGTGCACTGCAGCACCAGGTCAGAGGCCGACGCACCTGAGGACGACACACAGACCAGTGAGAGGGAACAATCATCACTGGAGATGACCCCATCCCTGGACCCGGTCCCGTGAGCAGGGAAACCCGGCAGAGCTGGTAAAGGGGCCGGGGAGGGAACATTACCGGGGAAATGACGGGACTCGTTTAGTCCTTTGATTCAGTCTCTTTTGAGTGCTTTGCCACTGATTTTGCCGTAGGTGATTCTGGTGAGATGCTGCTTCTCACTTTCTACAGATTTTACCTTTTTTACTTTATTGATTTCTGGAAAAATAATATCACATGTTAGGAATACATTTATTCTAGCCTTTGCAGGAGTTGCAGAGAACTGGGAGATAGATTAAAAAGACCCAAACATCGTTTGTGTGTTGTGGCCTGGATCACACTCTTACGCAGGCAATTCCTGTGAGATATGGAGGTATCTCCCACGTTTACGTAGGTTAACTCTTAATCACTCAAAGTAGTTCCCTTATCTCAAGAAAACAGCGATGACGGGGAGTCATCCAAGAGTGGTTACCTGAGTACAAGACCAAATCCACGATGTTTGGAGCGAAAGAAGACAAAGAGAGCCGAGTGATTGGGACCAATCAAGGCTCCAACGAAGGGAGGGCTAAGTCTAAACTATGGTTCTTCTCCATCAGTTAGGAGATTATATTATAATCACTTATCTAAATGTTTGTATTCTTGTCAGTAGAAAACTATGATGCACATTCTTATCTGGTCTTTTCTGGGAGGTTGTCATGTGTAAGTTTACTTTGAATGTCCAATAAGAAAAACTTTAACTGAGAGAAGTTTGTCTTTATGTCTAACTAAGTGTCTTCTTTCTCATATCAACGAGTACGCAGGTTTAAAACATCTAACACATAAACATCAGTTTATTCCTATAGTCAAATATCTCAAATATCAAAGCAGAGGGAAGGGGAGGGGTGTTGTGGATGGAGGACAAACTTAACAGTAAACACAGACGGAGTCGTGACCTTCATGCCTTACACACGACCACCAAGTCTGAGATTCAGGTCTGCTGATCCTACTCACCAGCAATGTGGGCAATGGCATTGATGATGTCATCAAACGCTGCAAACCAGAGAGGGAAATCATTATATGAATATTGTCTCATGTGTGAAATATTTCAATCCAGAAACTCAGCTGAGTCCGTTCAGATGAGGAAGATGCACCTTGGCCTGAGATGTCGTACACAGACGTGTCTTTTCCTCTGTCGTCGCTGAGTACAGCCTTGAACACACCATGATCCTTCCTGGAGAACTGGATAAACACAATTATTTCATCCACTAGAGCAAGACGAGATCCACAGACGAGAATCATTAAATAAATAACCAGATTACTGTGCCGCTTTTAAAGACATGTGCTTGTGTGTTTGGTCAAAGTTTCATTTTAGAGGAGATTGTGTGGTCCAATTTAGGAAAAGTGCTTTTAGCTCTGGTATGAGTGGAACTTCATACCAACTGAGATTAGAAACCAATCAAATTATTCTTCTTTTAAATTGTATTTAAAAAAGTGGTTAGTTAGTGGCCAAGGCTGTCAACATTGAGTTTTAGTACTTAATTTTCCTGGCTTGCTGCGCAGCGTGTCATGTTGCCAATTAGTTTGTCTAGGTATAATGTTGCTTTTTGTGCATGGCGTTTTATTCTGTGTTTAGTGCTTTTGTCTTGTTTGTTTCAGGCCTGTTAGTGTGTTACTGTGTCTTGTGTTATTAATGTTGATGTTACTGTGTCTTGTGTTATTAATGCTGATGTTACTGTGTCTTGTGTTATTAATGTTGATGTTACTATGTCTTGTGTTATTAATGTTGATGTTACTATGTCTTGTGTTATTAATGTTGATGTTACTATGTCTTGTGTTATTAATGCTGATGTTACTATGTCTTGTGTTATTAATGCTGATGTTACTATGTCTTGTGTTATTAATGCTGATGTTACTGTGTCTCGTGTTATTAATGTTGATGTTACTATGTCTTGTGTTATTAATGCTGATGTTACTGTGTCTTGTGTTATTAATGCTGATGTTACTATGTCTTGTGTTATTAATGTTGATGTTACTATGTCTTGTGTTATTAATGCTGATGTTACTATGTCTTGTGTTATTAATGCTGATGTTACTGTGTCTTGTGTTATTAATGCTGATGTTACTGTGTCTTGTGTTATTAATGCTGATGTTACTATGTCTTGTGTTATTAATGCTGATGTTACTGTGTCTTGTGTTATTAATGCTGATGTTACTGTGTCTTGTGTTATTAATGCTGATGTTACTATGTCTTGTGTTATTAATGTTGATGTTACTGTGTCTTGTGTTATTAATGCTGATGTTACTGTTGCTGCTTCATGTTGTTTCTGTTTTCGTTTGCAGCAGCGTTTGCATTGTCTGTTGTTGAGCTTATGTTAACCTGTGTGTGTATGTATTTTAGCTTAGTTTCTTACCTTTTAATCTTTATTCTGGTGTACCCTTTTTATTCGGAAATGTTTTATTGCTTGTATCTTAATAATTTTTCTTTTAGGTTGACTATTTTACACCAGTCCGGGGACAGCAGATGCAAAATAGCCTTTTTGGCTAATTCTGGCACATTTTACATTTGTTTAAATGTGTTATTAATGTGCCTTGTCCCTGTTATCTAAACCTTTAAATAAATAAATAAATAGTCATTGTTTTTCCTATAAGAGCAGTTTAACAAAAATCAGTGAAACAACACAGATATAGATGCATAACTAAAACAGCCACATGATTCCAGAGTTAGAGCGACTGTGTGGACGGTGTTGTATTCTCTTACCAGAGGGAGAGGAAGAGCGACGGCTCCAGACATGACGTTGGGGGGAGTCTCTGGAACAACCTCTTCATCCTCTTTGTACCAGTGGAAAGAAGTCTCCTTCTTCACATTAGCCACCTAGCAAACACGCAGGAGCCAACCATTTCATTTGAATGCACAGAGCCAGGTCCAGCAGTGATGCACCCTGGGACATTATCACAACACTGTTTCATTTCATGCAGGTGAGAATTCCAGTCAAATCCAATAAAAGGAGGCTTTTGTTACCTTGCACACAAGCATAACGGTGCAATCCTCAGCCACAGTGAAAGACAGATACTCGGAGAAATGTGGACCTACAGGAGGAACGACATAATTAACGTATGTCCTAAAAAGGTGAAGCAGTATTTAAAGCTTTAAAAACCAAAGGCATTCAGACTTCCTGACAGGAAAAGCAAATGATAACAATCATTTTCATCTCAGGAAACCTGGCTGAGCTTTAATGTCCAAAAGTGAT
Source organism: Cololabis saira (assembly GCF_033807715.1). NCBI lineage: Eukaryota > Metazoa > Chordata > Actinopteri > Beloniformes > Belonidae > Cololabis > Cololabis saira. The sequence continues at coordinate 55,006,526 of NC_084587.1, forward strand.
GTGTTTGAGTGTTACCCTGCTTCCTAATGTGCTCTTTCCTCTGAAACTCGGCCTCCTTCAGGGCAGCCTTGAACACTGAAACAGGAAAACAGCAGTCGCTTAGAAACGCACTCAAAGTTCAAACACCAGTTCTGAGTCTGCTGCTGCGATAACAACAGGGTGTCATTTCACTTTTCACTGGTTTCTGAATTAGAAACATGTTTCTGCATCTATAATGTCTTATTTATGAGTGTTAATGTGCAGGTTTAATCAAGTCTCACCATCTCCCACCAGGACCAGGGAGCTCTGGGCCTTGGCTTTGCCGTCATGGATCTGGACGGTGTACGTGCCCTCGTTGTCCCTGGTGAAAAGATCCACCGTCATCTGGATGATTCCTGTCGCCACGTCGTGGCTGATTTTATGACCCTGGGAGAGAAATGGGTTGTACATTCAGGGTTGAGTCCTTCATGCTTTTCCTTGTCGTTTACGAATCCGTCCCAGCTTTTAAGAGCAGTCTCCAGAACTACCGTATCCTACGTATTTATGCAGCGATACTTACAGGACTGTCTCAGAAAATTAGAATATTGTGATAAAGTTCTTTATTTTCTGTAATGCAATTAAAAAAACAAAAATGTCATACATTCTGGATTCATTACAAATCAACTGAAATATTGCAAGCCTATTATTATTCTAATATTGCTGATTATGGCTTACAGTTTAAGATTAAGATTCCCAGAATATTCATTAGATATTAGAGTTTTCTTAACCTGTAAGCCATGATCAGCAATATTAAAATAATAAAAGGCTTGCAATATTTCAGTTGATTTGTAATGAATCCAGAATGTAGGACATTTTTGCATTACAGAAAATAAAGGACTTTATCACAATATTCTAATTTTCTGACACAGTCCTGTATATGAAATCAGAGCTCTTTTTCTTAACAAAGAAGTCTCCACGTATAGAAGTGAACACACTGACTTCAGGATAATAAATCACTTCTCTGTTCACTAGAAGTAGCAGGTTTTCCTGTCCCGTTGGATCACTGATGGGGAGAAACAAAGACAATTGAACAGATTCTAACTTTAATTAAGTTGCATAGACTAAACACTGTACAATCTCAATAATTAAGTCTATATTTTTTTATACTTGTAGATGTGCTTAATAAAAACAGGTAGAACAAAGAACAAAAGGCCAAACATTCAGTGCATGGTTGCCATGACAACATTGTAGCTGAGGGAAAAGTGCAGGGTGAGGGTGCCGGTACGGCCGACTGCTTGACAAGCATGACGTGTCTGTGTTTATTTGGTTTCCATGACAACAATAGTGGGTGTTTTCAAATGAAATCAGAGTTCAGCAGAAAGCTGAGAGATAAAGTTACAGGGATAGAGACCTAGTAAAGTGCCGTTCAAAGTCCAGAAGAAAGAAAACATTGTGCGTAGCCTGAAGAACGAGCTGTAATTGCTTTACTGGAGTAAACAAACATAAAGCTTCTGCAGTTATTACATAACTAATGTGACGACGTCATACCTCCCCACTGGTGACCTCTTTGTTGTTAACGATGAACCTGTAGGACACGGACGGGGACAGTTTGATGGCCTGCACCCAGAAACGCACGTGACCTTTCTCCAGAACCTCGTAGTTGAGGCCGTGTTTCAGGGGCACGACTGCACAGAAACACACAGATCTGATCGTTAGGTCCAGGGAAATCAATAAGATAGTCCAAGCAGAAGTGTGATGCTGAGACTAATGTCTCACCTGGATTCCTGATGTTGTAGCTGAGCTCAAGCATCGTGTTCAAGGCTGCAGAGGAGATCCAGGAACACAAAACACGAGCAAAACACACATCCTTATCATCATGGAAGTTCACAGAACAAACCGTCCTTCTGCAGTAGAACAAAATACTCACCGTCCTCGGTCAGAGTGTGGCTGCTGGAAACTCCATCTGTGTCCGTGACCACCGCAGAGTATTTTCCCAGGTCATCCTTATCAGGGTTGGTGAACGTAAGTCTGGAACTGTGGAGCAACGACAACATACAGCCTGGCTCGATCAAAAACATCATTATGTATCAATTACGGACTTGGATTCTCCCTCTGGCCGTAGAAACAGGTAAAACTCTGTTCCTGAAGAGGAAAGATCATGTAGTGTTTGTGATTTAAATGTTGTTGAGGATGAACTTCATCTTTTGTTTTATTGTCCATTATATGATGAAGCCAGGCAGCTTTTATTTCAGAAAATGCAAGATTGTAAACCTGAGTTGTTTTGGACGGAGGTTTTTTCAGAGAGGAGGTTTTCTCTATAGCTACCTTTATAAAGAGAGCCTGGAAACAGAGAAAAGACAAATTATATGGAAACTAAGAAAGGATCTGTAATTTGATCTGTAAAGTATAAGTGGAATTTATAATTTTGTGTTTTTGTTTGTAGCAGCAGCTGTTTGTCTGCTGGCGTAGTGTATCTGTGTCTGTAAGCCCTTATAGGCTGGAACCTTAGAGGTGTATGACACATTAATAAACCATTCATTCATTCATTCATTCATTCATTCATTCATTCATTCATTCATTCATTCATTCATTCATTCATTCATTCATTCATTCATTCATTCATTCATACAGCAACTATTTAACACCAGAATTCAAGACACGGCCGTGAAAGCTGCTCTCAAAGATGCTGTCATTGTTTTTGTTTTACAATTTAATTCCCAAGAACATCTAAATTCCCCATGAGAAATACTGTCTTCCAGGACGACTGCAGATGGAAATGAGCTCTCAGCTAAATCCAACATATTTACACGACGTCACCACTTTGTACTGGGTGTTCATTAATATGCACCAATTAAATAAATGAATATCAAATGATAAATAATTGCTTGTCTTTTTTTGGTAAGTTTTAAAACATTGTTGTTGCAGAAAACAAATTGTAAAACATGAAGTCTTGAAAGATGTTTCAAGAATCCATAAAAACAGCAAACCAGAATCCCACAACATTTTCTAATAATTTCATAAAAGATTTCCTTGCAAATAACTATTTGAGATGAGATTCACACTGCAAAACTCAAATTCTTAACAAGAATATTTGTCTTATTTCTAGTTAAAATGTCTAATTTTTAGTCAGAAAAATCTCATTATACTTAAAACAAGACTCATCACTGGAAAAAACAACAATTTTCACCTGTTTCAAGTAGATTTTCACTTAAAATAAGTAGAAAAATCTGCCAGTGGATCAAGATTTTGTGGCTTGTAATGAGAAGATAAATCTTGTCCCACTGGCAGATTTTTCTACTTATTTCAAGTGAAAACTTTACTTTACTTTACTTGAAACAGGTGAAAATTGTCAAATAACAAGTTATTTTTCTGGTAATGACTCTTGTTTTAAGTGTAATGAGATTCTTTGACTAAAAATGAGACATTTGAACTAGAAATAAGACAAATATTCCTGATAAGATTTGGAGTTTTTGCAGTGCATTTCTGATAAATTATAGCTCATCTGGGAAAGCAACTAACAAACGTTCCCGACACAATGTCCTGGGACATAAATGTTTCCATCTAGACGTCTGTTTTCCTGCAGCCAACATTTCTTAAATGCAGCTCTTTGTTTAGTTGAAAAAACATCTGCTGTGACTTAATCTGCAGAAGAAAATAATCAGATTATGTACTCATAATGGACCACCACCTCGTATTCACTGTGGTGGAAACAGCTCACAGCGCTTTGTATTATGAGAGTAGAAAGAAGGAAACAAACACACGGCCCCGTCCTTCCAGATGTGAATAGTTGGGAGTTTTCTGGGGCAAAGCCAGCCGAAACCAGCAGATAAAGCCTCGCAAAACAGATCCGCGCCGTGTTTACTGGATGATCAGAATATTTGATTGTTTAAAGACACTTAAAGGAGCTTGAGGCTCCTTTTAAGAAATGAGACTCTCTAGCGCCACCCTTCACCACGACGGCCGTTGGGGGTACTGCAGCCAACAGCGAAGCCGGCACGGGAGAACGGGGAGAACATGCATGCAGCGTCATGTGACGTCACATCTGCAGGACAGCGCGGGAAATTCCGGCCCGGAATTGCAGCACATTTTGCAGCAACAGCCTGTTCAAGGCAACGGAGAGATACACTAGAGGAAACATTCTTTTGGTTTGGAACGCTTCATCTGACATTATTACTAGAAAACTTGAAATGTATACGAATTTTTTTCATAAATCCTGCCTCAATCCTGCCTCATGCTCCTTTAAAAGTTCCTCGTGAAACCTTCAGGTGTGACCGACTGAGACTCACGTCCTGCCCTTGGTGGAGGCGGTGACCCTGGGGCAGTCGCCCACCGGCTTGTAGTTCTTAGACCACACAAACTTGGACGTCTCGCAGATCTCGCAGGCCTCAAAAGACAGAAAGATGTCTCCAGTCTCTTCATCCACGCCAGCCACGATCTCCTTAGTGCCTGGAAATATGACAAACATTTGAACAGGCCGGTGGGAAACGATAAAAACAAGCTTGAATATTTGGTTTCATGACCTGAACATCTAATCTCTGTGGTTTCACCCATATCTACTATTATTATTATGATATGAAGGTCTTACAGAGATATCTGTTGGACAATTATTTACCAGCAACCACAGGAATCCACTAAAACAAGACTCCCACCTTCAGGAGTCACCGGGGTCGACACCAACATTTCACACAAACGTTGGGGGTGTTATTCACATTTCTATGGATAATGTTACTGGTAAAAAGCTAACATTGATTTAATCTTAAACTTCCAGTTTACTAGCCTTCATGGCTGCAGTCGGTACAACAATAAGCTAAGGAGATGAAGGTGGACATGACGGGCCAGTTGAACAACCGTCAGGTTTCTGAGCAGGTTCAGTGATGGTGCACAGTGATGCCTCAGCTCTTCTGCTTCTTCCTCCTTTTCTAAACTTTATAATAGTCAACTTTGTGTCCAGTTATTGAAACTGTTATTTAAAATTTAGTTATTTAGTTATTTAAAAACTTCTCATCTTAAGAAAATAGAAGAATGTGATTACTCCTTCCCTTCCAGTGAGATGTTACTATGCGTTATGCGTGAGCAGAGGTGTCAAGTAACGAAGTACAAATACTTGGTTACCTTACTTAAGTAGAAATTTTGGTTATCTATACTTCACTGGAGTAATTATTTTTCAGACAACTTTTTACTTTTACTCCTTACATTTTCACGCAATTATCTGTACTTTTTACTCCTTACATTTTAAAAACAGCCTTGTTACTCTATTTCATTTCGGCCTTTATATAAAAACTATCCAGTTAAATTGCTCCATCCGGATAGAGTGAATTTGGTTGTGGTTGTTTCAGATGTTCTTGTCCAGTTTTGTTCTTACATCCGTTCCCTCAGATTCCTGCAACTAAACTTGGATGTACATTCCAATAAAGGTTAGGATAAATGATAACATGCCTCTGAAGTTTGACTTTTTGCACCATTACAATACTTAGGAACTAGTCATCATATCTGCTGCTCTCTGAAACACATGTTAATGCTCAATAGTACACATATATGCTTCTTTAATATATTTACATTATACTAAGATACATTCATTTTCAATGGCTTTTGTCCTTAATGTCTTTTTCCCCCCTTACATTACTTTTACTTTTATACTTTTTAAAGTAGTTTTGAAACCAGTACTTTTATACTTTTACTTGAGTAAAAAACTTGAGTTGATACTTCAACTTCTACAGGAGTATTTTTAAACTCTAGTATCTACACTTTTGACACCTCTGTGCGTGAGTTACTTGACGGAAGGGCATGAACTACAAGTATACACCAACAAAAGAAAAGCTGAACTCTAACATCTCTATTGACTGTCAATCCTCGTGTGATTTCTCTGAGAAGTATAGGAGCTTTGAACCAGAACCTCATACGATACACTGCAAAAACAGCCCCTCTAGAAATACATTTCTTATTCCATAAATCTGGTCAAAACTGTCTTATTTTCAGTAAATCATATTTTCCAAAGGGGTAGCAAATTTTTTATTGAATAGAATTCTTAAAAACTAACAAAATAGTCTTCAAATTTCCTTGAAACAAGGCTTTTTAAATTTTTTTTCCAGACCATAGCAGTGTTGGTGTTTTGTCTGCAGAGTAAAACAGCGTTACCTGGGAGAGCCTTGGCACAGACGGGGTCGGACAGCTGGGAAGGCTTTCCAACACCGCTCGCATTGGCAGCACGAACTCTGAACACGTAGTTTTCACCTTCGTGCAGATCATGGACCTGCAGCAAACCGGGACAATGTCATACATATCCTTCCATGTTCAGTGTGACATGGACAGATCAGGCATGAGGAATGAAGGCTGTACCTGCAGGTAACGATGGCTCACAGCTTCATGAGTCAGAGTAACAAACTCTGATGAGCCTTTCTTGGCCATGTCCACCAAGTATCCGGTGACGGCGCTGGCTCCCGTGTAAAGTGGAGCCTTCCACAGCAGGACCAGGGAGTGACTCCTCACCTCGCTGAAGTGCAGGTCGTAGGCTGGGCCTTCAGAGAGATTACACCAACTAAACTTAGTCATGTGAGGGGAACGTTCCCATGTCCAAATGTGTTCAATCACCCTGCTGCGTGTCCTCCACTTTTGGCTTTTTTTCTCTTTCTTTCTTGCTCTCTTTCTTCTTTTAATTTAGCAATTTCAATGACCGTATTTTCTGGACTATAAGCTGCTACTTTTTTCATAGGTTTTCAACCGTGCGGCTTATACAAAGGTGCGTCTATTCTGTGGATTTTTATTCCACCGCTCGGGGCGCTCTAACTGGAATTAGAATCAAAACTAAGACAAAATAAATGCAAAGAAGAATACGCTACTTCTTCTTTAGCAGATAGAAGTAGGTAGAAGCAGATTTCAAACAGATAAATAGAAAAATAAATACTGGTTATTTTCTCTTGGTTCTGTCCCGTTTTAATCAGCAAAGTTGCTGCCGTGTTAAAAGACACTGTTATGAAAGATCTATTTAGGTACAAACATGTACATCATTTACAGTTCAGAATCCTTCTGTACATGTAGTAAATATCTAATCTAACAACATAAATATCTGCGGCTGAAATATCTTTTATTTTAAATAGAGCGGATGCGGTTTATGCAGGTGCGGCTTCTATAGCTATCTTTTTTTAATTATTTTTTTAAAAATAGAGCGGATGCGGCTTATATGCAGAAAATACGGTAGCTCTTTTTAAATCTTCAAAATGTGAATCAAAAAAGGGGCAGATGAAGTAATGAATGGATCTCTGGAAAGCGTCTAGAGATAACATCTGTTGTATTAGACACTATATAAATAAAATTGAATTGAATTGAATTGAATTGATTGATAAAAGTACTTTTGCCCATTTATGTTAAAGATTAAGAGCTTCTCTTCTCTGCGCTGGATTATAGTTCAACAACCTCCACACTCCAAACTGCAGTTTGGAGTGTAGTTTTAACAGATAATGAAAGGGGATCTAATGGTTCGGACTAGGGCTGTCAGTTTAGCATGTTAATTAGATTAAATAATTACACTGCTAATTAACGCGTTATAAAAATTAACGCAATTAATTATGAGTGGCAAAATGCAGGAGTATTTTAAATGTGTCCCATTGAGGGACCCGTAGGCCACTACTTCCCTCCTGCTGCTGGTCAAACTAACAAAGCAGTGACAGACCTGGACGACTCAGGGGAGACTCAGCAAATCTTTGCTAGGGCCTTTGAACGGCAAGTTTATGTATAAAAAGAAAGAAGACTGGACTATCAACAAGAACGATGATTTGTACATTTTGTACAAAAAATAATTTTTCTATCAGAGCTGCTCCAGCCTGAATTATCATTTAAACACTAAACATGTCCGGACAAGTTCCACTGTAAACATTACAGCTACCAGTGCTAGCATGAGCTCACTTCACCAACCCACGCTTGCAGAATCTGGGAAACGACTGAGCAAAGCCACGACAGAAAAACTGATAAACTCAATCGTAAAGTGGGTTGCTGCTGATTGCAGGCCGATTTAGATCGTGGAAGACGAGAGCCTCAGGGAGGAATGGTGTCATGACCAAACCATATTAAAACCACTCCCCCAGGCCAACGTGCACAGATGCTCGACCAACTGAATTTCTTTTGAATTTCATTTATGAAACACACTTCACCAATAAAAATGTGGATTTCAAATCTTCTCTTCTTAGTGTATTCAATTGATTAGTCATGCACTGCAATTCTGTAATGTCCTAGAATTCAAATTCTTTATTTGGGGACCTTTAGCAAATTAAAATGTGATTAATTAATTATAAATCCTGTAATTAATTAGATTCATGTTTTTAATGGCCTGACAGCACTAGTTGGGACCCATGGAAACACAGTACCGGTCCTGTACCTGGCTCGTGCATGGTCCAAGCATGACATTTCATGGGGGCGCTGGGAGCTGACGGCAGGCCGACACCAGCCATGTTCCCGGCCTGGATCCTGAACTCGTAAAACGTTCCGTCTGTCAGATGGTCCACCTGAAACACAAACGTGTCGGCTTGAGTTTCACGTGTGATTTACTTGAATGTAAATATGACGTGTGTGAGCTTGTTGTTGCTCATGTGGTCAGCTCACAGTGCAGACTCGGTCTGTGACGCCGGACATGTTGACCTCCTTCCACACCAGGGTGTCGGCGTCGCGCTTGTCGATGTAGTAGGCGTTGACCTTGGAGCCGCCGCAGTGCTTGGGGGTCCTCCAGGCCACGGTGATGGAGGAGCCGTCAGAGTTCAGCATGGTGATGCCGTACGGAGAACTGGGGGTGGCTGGGAGTTCCACATTTAACTCAACGTTACATTTGAACTTTAAAAGAATTTGAACACTTTATACATCTTTATTCAGAGTTTGAAATATCTAAGGGCCAGTCCCAATCCCCCCCTAGTCCTACTTTTCAGTCCTACCCCTAAATTTTGCGCGTTCCAGTGATGGTAGTGGTGTCCCAATTCCTCTTTGCATGTAGGAGTAGTGGACATAACGAGGCCTAGTGTGTCTGAATCTAGCCCTTCATAGCGAGGGATTTCAGATGCTGACTCACCGACGGAGGGCCAGAGAAAATTTCCCAGAATGCTTTATGTCATCAGACTGAATTGCAGACTGAATCAAACAAAAAAACATGGCGGACATTTCTCATTTTAAGTGAATAAAATCAATATTTTGAGTTAGTTTCTGCATAAAAATGCGTTTTGATTACATTTCTAGCGAGAAATATATATTTTACTTTCATAATATTCACTCAGTCAATGTATATAATCACTCGCTTGCTCGTTGTTGGGTTGTATCTTCAGATCTCGCCAGAATAAAGGCTGATTTATGGTTCCGCGTTACACCAACGCAAATTTCTTAACAGGCGTTATTTGGATAAACTGAGCCCAGGTTGGGGATCTTAACGGTTACTTTTACGCCTGAAAAAATATTAAAACTTAATAAAGTGTCATATTAACAGCACTACAGCGGAAATTAACAGCTTCTAGCTCTGGGGTTCCTGATATGGTGTTACGTATGTGCAAACGTAACTACGCAGTGGCTTACGTACCCGAACGTAAACCACGCAGTGACGTAGCAAGTGGTGTCCCAATCCCTAGGGAACATTGCAAGGACCCTACGCCAGTGGCTTCATTTTGAGGGCTAGTGGTAGTGAGTGAGGGCTAGTGGTAGAAAGTAGGGGGTGTATTGGGATTGGCCCTAAATGACCGCTGGAACCAACAACTCCTGACAGCAACCGGAAAAGGTGCCTTTCATGCATGGTGAACTGAACAGTTACCAGAATAAAACATTGATAATTCAGATTCAGCTGAATGTGGGTGTGTTTGTGAAAGAGAATGGTGCAAAGTGATTTAAACACATATTGCAAAACTGAGGTGTGAAAAGAGGGAGCAGTGGGTGAGTAGAAGTTGGGAGGAAATCAACATATTTTTTAATACATACCATACTCTACCCCTTTGCCTGGACAAAACGATCAACTGAGAATTACTGGGAAGGCTTTGTTCAATGACACTAACAATCTTATGAACTATCTTAGTCTTTCTTTTTAGATTGTCAATGTTGCTTAAATGAAGGAATGATGTGGTCATAAACAAGGGGGTTTCTCTCACCGAGGGCCGGCTCCACGGAGAGGGGAGACGACTCCTGGGACTCCTCACTGAGGCCGAAGGCGTTGACCGCTTGGACGCGGAAGGTGTAGGTCTCCCCCGGGATCAGGCCATGGACCACAAACCTGGAACATCCATCCAGCTTTTACTCAAGAGATTAACAACTATTCATCCAAATTGGGGGTCAGCAAACCCGCGGCTCTGGAGCCGCATGCGGCTCTTTAGCGCCGCCCTAGTGGCCTTTTTAATCTCGACATTTCGATTTTTTTCTCGACATTTCGACTTTTTTCTTGAAATTCTGACTATTTCCTTAACATTTCGACTTTTTTCTCGAAATTTTGACTTTTTTCTCGACATTTCGACTTTTTCCTCAACATTTCGATTTTTTTCTCGACATTTCGCCTTTCGCCATTTGCCTTCATTCTAATACAAGACTTTTCATTTTTTGCGGCTCCAGACATATTTCTTTTTTGTGTTTTTGGTCCAATATGGCTCTTTCATCATTTTGGGTTGCCGATCCCTGATCTAGATGAACTTGAAAAGTTCTTTTTTTTTTTTTATTAGTGGAAAAAATATAGTCAAACAAAAATAAAACGCCTCTCTGTGTCTTTGCTCTTGCATAAGATATCCATGTGGAAATTAGTCTTCAACAATAAATTACATTGTGCAGGAAAAACAATGTTATCAAGGCAGGTACAGAGGTTTTATTCAGTAAAACTAACTAGAAATCTTTCACGTGTGTCTTCAGAAAGTGTGACGTGCATGAATGTCTACACCAGAGCAGATTATAAACCGCCCTCAAGACTGATGTTTCTCTCAGCCTGATTTATTTATGTTGAACAAGGAAACTGTCATGACTGAGCAGCAGCGGTAACACGGTTGACACCAACCGAACAGCTGATGGAGACGGATGTCTCCACGCAGCATGTTATTAAACTGGGGCTTAGGCAACATTGTTTTAAAAAATAAAAAAACAATGACATGGAGGGGAAACAGTGAAGCTTCTTCATTTAAACATACTGTACAGCAGCTTCCTACATCTGCAGCAGGAAAGCCATTATCTGAGCAATGTGCACGGAAGGTTATTTTTAGCAGAGTTTGCAGCGTGTTTGCATCCCCAGTTACCGCGGAGGCCAGGCTGATGCGTGTCAGCACTGGTGTAATGCAGGTTTCTGTTTAGAAGCTGTTTTAAAGAGTGAGATATCTTATGCTCCACTGCAGCAGCTCTGACCCTCGCTGTCACGTCAGGGTCCGTCTTTATCTCTTCTAGGTCGGAATCCGTGCTCTACCTGTTGTGTCTGAAGGGTTTGTGGTTGCAGGGGAACCAGTCCTTGGATCCAGCAACGCGGCCATCGATGTAATATCCCAGGAGATTCTTCTGATGCGCGGGAGTTTCCCACTGCACGAACACGGACGACTTGGTGTTCCTGGTGGCGACGACCTGACCGGGAGCAGACGGCACGCCTGTTAACAGAGAGACAACCATCAAATACTGATTTAGAGGATTATTAATAGCTTAGATAGTCATTTTAATTAAAATGACTATCTAAGCTATTAATGATATTAGCACTTTCAACCATTCATCATTTTAGAGTGAATAACAAAATCATACAGTGAAAAAATGTCAATACTTATCTTGTATAAAACCTAGTCAAAGTGCTGTTTGTGAAACAATTTTGAACTCACTGTTAACCATTTAGAGCAAATGGTCAGGCCTTAATGATCTTTTATATTACTGAAATACATAAAATATACCGTCTTACGACTGAAAAGAATATGCATTAATCTCTTGTGGATAAAGATATGATATTTCATGCTCTCAGTCCAACATTAGCGAGTATTAAACATCCGGCCATCTAAGCCATCTGTTCTGCTAATCACTTTCTCAGGGGAGATTCAACAAATGTGGGGTTTTCCCGTGAAACAACCATCATGAAAATAAGCCGTTTGCTACGACTTACAGAAGGTCTGGTCCTCCACACACTGCTCCATACACCACAAAACAGAAACAAAAGAACATAAAACATAATACATGCAATCCTGAACAGGTTTCTGCAGGGCGTTTTCCAGTGAGCTGTGATGATGCGTGCACATGTGCACGGTGAACATGCTCCGACACACGGTGGCTTTAGATAAAGGATTTGGTTTTACAATATGTTCCCAAATGTAGCTTTTCCCCCCCCAAAAAAAGATCAGAAACTTTGGGTGAAACGTGATGTCAGAGATATTTCTATGGGGGTTCATTTTTGGTACTTTAGTGCAAGAGCTCTGAAGAATTAGTCAAATTCAAACGTGACTTCAAGTGTGTCATATATAATGACTATTTTATCACTGTGTAATCATGTGCTCTTCAACCATCATTCATCTGTGAACTGGGAAACAGTGACAAAGTGTTTCCTGTAGTGATGGTTGTACGTACCGACCCACAGCTCAGTACCTGCAACATACGGTCATTCACTTTTAAGAAAACATGTTAGCATCATGTGTTTGTGTGACATACATTTACATAATTACATTTAAAGCACAACCTTAAGGACTAGTAATAACATTTCAGTGGCCTTTCCTTCTTGACAATATCATCAGATTTAATGATACTCTCAAATATTTGATCTAAATCTTAAGAATGTCTCAATTACTTCTAACCTGATTTAAATGTGCAAAGCAAATTTACATTTTTTTGTGGATTTTTAGGCAAAATTTCCTCCTCTCCATGAATGAAACAAAGAAAACAGCGACACAGAAGGAGGCATGAAACGATGGCCCACATGCAGATGAAGTATGAAGACCCTCATCTATGTTGGCTTTTTAAAACATATTCAGTTAAATGTATATAAGATGTGGAAAGATTTTGAAGTTTACCATATATTGCACATTTATACATTGTGATTTTACTAAATATAAGTGAACAGCAAAATAAACAGAAATATTTGCTCTCTCTTTCTTTCAAAGATGTAAAAAGAACCACATGAGCGAACGCTCTTACCATCTCGGTCAAGCTTTTGGATGGGCTCAGAGGGCGCCGAGGCCTCGCTGGAGCCGTACATGTTGACCGAATACACTCGGAACTGGTACTTTTGCCCATCTTGCAAATCAAATACTGGATAACGAGGGGAGTGCGGTTTGACTGCTGCGATGATCTGCTGCCATGCTCCAGTGCCTGCTATGCACTGTGGGAGAGTCGGGGAGGGAAACGTCAACGCACAGCCAGCTATGACAACCCGAATAACCACACAGTCTCTATCTCTACCTGACTGGACATCTACTGGAAGTCTCAAAAAGATCAAAATGTAAGAGGTTAAATTGTGGTGAGGACAATTCTTTACAGATCTACGCTCTTAATTTGTTGCAACTCAAAACAAGTAACTTTATATTTATAAACGTCACAGCGCTTCACTTCTGCATGTAATTACGGAAGACTATTAGGGCCAGGCAGGAGAAAAATAAAAATAATATTTTAGAGAGGAAGATTTTTTTTTCATTATGCAAAAGTCGGAATGTCGAGAAAAAAGTCGAAATGTCGAGATTAATGTTGAAATACAATTTCGAGAAAAAAGTCGAAATGTTGGGAAAAAAGTAAAAATTTTATGACGATATTGATTTGAAACACATATCGCACATATGCAGTTGCATAACTTCAGAAACTTAAAGGAGCATGAGGCAGGATTGAGGCAGGATTTATGAAAAAAATGTTTATACGTTTTAAGTTTTCTAGTAATAATGTCAGATGAAGCGTTCCAAACCAAAAAGAATGAGCCCTCTAATGTATCTCTCCGTTGCCTTGAACAGGCTGTGTGCTGCAAAATGTGCTGCAATTCGGAGGCCGAATTTCCCGCGCTGTCCTGCGGATGTGACGTCACATGACGCTGCATGCAGGTTCTCCCCGTTCTCCCGTGCCGGCTTCACTGTTGGCTGCAGTACCCCCGACGGCCATCGTGGTGAAGGGTGGCGCTAGAGAGTCTCATTTCTTAAAAGGAGCCTCATGCTCCTTTAACGTTCCACTCCAAGGATGTAAGTTAGTTAGTTAGTTCCGGCTGCTGCTGCAGAGCTGTCAGTCGCTTTATACTGTATTTGATTGGCCAGAGGAGACATTTGGACTTTATTCACGAAATTGTATTTCAACTTTATTCTCGAAATTTCAACTTTATTCACAAAATTTCAACTTTATTCTTGAAATTGTATTTCAACATTATTCTCGACATTTCGACTTTTTTCTCGACATTTCGACTTTTTTCTCAAAGTGCGCAATAAAAAATAAATCTTCCCCTCTCAAATATTTTTTCTCCTGCATGGCCCTAATACTCTTCCGTATGTAATTCTGTGATGCAACAGAGAAGGAAATAGTTTGAGGTGAACATGTTCATCCTCCCTACGGTGCAGGTTACAGTGGCCGCCCTGATGCATGGCGAGGGTGAAAGGTGAAAGGTCACGCACCTTCTCGATGGCGAACCACATCGGCGCGCGGCCACGAGGGCGCGGGGGCGTCCAGCTCAGCACCACATAGGATTTGAAAATCTCAGATGCATGCACATCTGTGGGCTCGCCGGGGACGGTTACGTAGCCTGGATTGGGATTGAACGGTTTTCAGGTATGAAGTACACAGCTGTTGCGTTGCAGAAGTCCCACATTACGGCTGTTAGTCTTTCTGGGTTGAAACTGCTTCAGAATTTACTTTTGATTCATGAAAACACTGATTTTCAATCATTTCTTTATTTTAAAAAAATATGATTTATAAAAACAGCCTAATCTATTTCAAGATTGCCTCTGTTTCTAATTCCTTTTAAAACAGGCAAACATTCAGCTGTAGACAATAAGATCTGGGCAGATTTACTGACAGATTATACTTATCTTTGTTCAAAGTTGTCATAAAATTAGGGTCAACAGAAAACTACACTTATCCCTGTGAAGATGTGAGGCCACAATGAACCATGAAATGTGGGACTTCCACCACGTATCCAGAACTGTAGTGTTATGTTTGATGATGATTTAGTGATTTTTTATTTTAGGTTATTGGTCTGTACTACAGTAGAAAACAAAGAATATAATGGATTAATTAAAAAAAACTGTTTTAGTCCATTAAAGTGTGAACGTAGGAGGTGGAGTTAAATAAAAAAAAAGCACCGCAAAGGTTACAATGGGATGAAATGACAAAGTATTGCAGTTTGGACGGTGTGGTTAAAGGTTTAGGTCAAAGTAAACGTTATTATGCACTTTTCAAAGAGTTGAGACAATATCTGGACATGCTTTAGTAAAAGGACTACAAAAGCATGTCTATTGTTCTTTACAGCCGCGTTCTAGCTGCTGGTGTTACAACTTCCTACTTTGCAGGTTTCTGCTCTGATCTGGATCTGTGATGACAGAACCCTCCGATCTGAACGGCTTAAGGAGATTAACAGATCTACACCCTAACATGAAAACAGGGTTGTTATGCCAGAGGTTTTAAGCCGATACTTCCATCAGACACACAATTTATATACTTTAATGCTCTCAAGCGCAGAAAAAACAATTCACTGACATAATAGGTCAAATTTAAAGTAGGGATATGTATTATTTGTCATTTAAAGATATTTGTTCAGTCATAATGCGTGCAGCTTTACTATATTTTTTTGTTGAATACCCCCCCCGCCCCCCCAAAAAAACTGTTTTTGTCTTGATCATAAAGGGTAAAAGAGTAACTCTCTTTAGGATGCTTTTACAGGATAGTAATGAACCATGAATGTGTTTTTTTCCTTTTCTATTAGCTTTGGTTTACCACAAATAATCCATGTATTATTCCCTCTGACATGTCCAGCCGTGCTGGCCCGGTGTAACACATTAATGTTCCTCCTGTTAAGGGAAGCTGCAGATAAAAGCAGCAGACAGTGACTGGTGGACACGGACAGAACTGAGACTGACGAGGAGGAAGACGACTCAGACTTCAGCTGCATCTGCCTGGACAACCTGCAGTAAAGTACTACTGAATACCAACAACAACAAAAACAATTAAAGCTGCAAGCAGCGATGAACGGGCCCTCGTGGCCACCGTCCCCCATAAGCATATCAGACATGACACCACCCACGACTCTCTATGTCAAACCATTCAAAAGTTATAGCAGAAAATAGAGACAACCAATCTGAAGAAGGGGCGGGGCTAATTCAGGCCAATGAAGGTCAAGGACTCCATACCGAGTCCGATGACACCACCCACAACTCGTGACTATGTCAAACCATTCAAAAGTTATGGCAGAGAAAATTATTCTAGGGGGCGCTGTTGAGCCGTTAGGCCAAGCCCATTAATGCAAACCATGAAATATCCAATTTTTCACCAGGCCTGGCTTGCGTGCAAAATTTGGTGACTTTTGGGGCACGTTTAGGGGGAAAAAAGGCCCTCCTTTCGTCAGAAGAAAGATGTTAGGATTGGTTAGCTGAGGACCCAAGCGCAGGAGAGCAGAGTAGGAGGCAGGAGTTCTCAACAAAAAGGGGTTTATTCACAAAAAACAAGAACTAAAAGCGCTGCAGAGCAGGATCAACAAAAAACCAGGATCAGGAAAAACTACAAGGAGACATGGAGGAAGAACCAGTACGGACCGACAGGGAACCAAGGAATGACAAGACCAGATATACACAGGGGATAACGAGACACGACGAGACACAGGTGCAGACAATCAGGGCAGATGGGACACAGGCGGGACAGAACTGAAACTCAAACTGGGAGGAAGTGTCAAACCCTGACAAAAGAAAGAAAGAATAACGACGACGAAGAATAAAAAATTCCTACAGATACAATAGGGCCTCTGCACTGTAAGTGCTCGGGCCCTAATAATCAGCACGAATGTGTCTGTAAACACCTCTTGGAGAGTCCCTGAGCCCACATGACACAAGCACTCACAGGGACGATAAACGTGAAGAAAGAAGTGAAACAAGCACTCTTTCTGTCCCTGAACATCACCTTCTACAACAACATACAAGCGGATATAGTGCCCTGGCTCACAAATACTTCTTCATTTAGTATATAAAATATGTTAGGTTGTTTCACCATAATGATGCTAATTAAGCGTGGGAAGAAGGGCGTGGGTTAAGATTTATGAGGTTTCATGGTTTTTAGAAAGCCAAACTGAACCCAGATGGGTGGGTGATCCTACTGTACCTTCCAGCTCGTCTTCCTTGATCACTATGTCATGCCTTCCTTCAATTTTAACCACTGTTTCAGGGGAGGATGAGAACAGACTCATCAGACCGTGTTGGGTTCCTGTCCTGTCGTTTTCATTTACCTTCCTCAGTACCTTGCAGCCTCTCGTTCTCCACGGCGTCCAGGGCAGTGACCTTGTCCGACTTGCGGGAGGCCCTGCTGATGCCGGCGCTGTTCACGGCTCTCACCCTGAAGTGGTAGGAGTGGCCGAGGCTGAGGCCGTGCACCGGGTATTTACACACCTTCACCGGGGCGTCGTTGCACTGGACCCAGGTGTCGTGGCCGGATTCACACCTGCAGGTCAGAGCAGAAGGCTCGTCAGCGTGCACGTTCCTTCTAAAAAGAGAAGTGAATGGTTTTCAACGTGTAGAGGAAGAATTCCTGTGTGATTATGGCTCGGGGGGGGAATGTTAAGATGGAACGGAATCAAACCTGTAGCTTCGATTTTTATTGGAAACACAGTGAAAAGTCCACGACCGTGAGTTCACACAGTTTACTGCGATACTGGAGCCACAAAGTAAATGGTTATGACTTACCAGACTAACAGAACAAGCTGTCAAAGTCAGACGTACATTCTTCTTCTTAATTATCCACTTAACACATACTTTTCAAATGTATCTATAATTTCTTCTGCTGCTGGCTGCTATGTTTGTTATTTTTTAGTGCATTTGCTCTGTATTCGCTTTATATTCCCTCACATGACCATTATCTGAGCCATCATTATCTGTGCAATATTCCCCCACATGTGTAGCTATATGTTATTATCTGTAGATAAGATCTCAGGTCTGGATTTCAGTATTCAAAATGCACCTTAACCTTTTTTTTAAAAATATTTTTACATTATTTATATTTCTTATATTCTTATATTTCTTATTGTTTGCACTGTCTTGCACTGGAGAGGTGATGCTGCTTTTAATCTCACTGTACCCATGTATATTGACAATAAAGTATTCTATTCTATTCTAAAATACTACATTATTACATGAAATAACTACATAGTGAATCTTTCTTCCGGATTTTATGTTGGATTCATTTTCCCGCTTGTTTTATTTTAATTATTTGCTTGTGATTTTTTAATAAAAACGATAATTGTAGGTAGTGTTTTGTCTTGGAATGGAAGGCGATGTTGCTGCGCTGTATTCCTGGCGGTGATATAACTGGGCTCTATTTAAAGCAGCCTGAAGAGTGTCGGGGTGCTGACTAACCGATCCACGAAGTATCCGGTGATTGGCGCCTCATTGACTGTATTAGGAGGTTTCCAGGCAACCAGGACATAATCCGAGTTGATGTCATACGCCTTGACGCTCATTGGAGCTCCAGGAGCTCCGGCTACGGAGGGAGCAGCGTCTGAGGAGAGAAGAAAGCAGGACGCGGCGGTCAGGGGGGAAAGAATGGTGAGCAGGTGGTGACAGACAGTCCTGACCATCCCTCAAGACGTCGGCATGAGGGGTTGGAAAATCTTACACATGGCAGCGTTTGAAAACAGAAAGAGTGAATATAACTTCCTGGCAAACACCTCTCCACTAAATCTGATCTCACAGGGTCACAGTAATGACGTAGATTTGGCTCAAGTCAAAGAGACTATTTACTGTCAATAATCAGTTTTTCTGCATTAATAAAAACAAGTCAGTACCTTCATTCGGGAGTTAATGCTGGCGTGCTACGTAATGCAGAGCAATTTATGAATTTATGAGTTTATTAGGATCCCCATTAGCTGATGCAGTACATCATACTCTTCCTGGGGTCCACGCATAACAAACACACATAACAATATATATTTACAAGTACAGAAACAATATGATCCATACTGATATTCCCTTCTTAAGTGCACTTAACAGTCAAATAAAACAACCTTAACAGTAATAGTAATAATGCAAGATAACCTCAATAACAAAATGAGATTAAAAAGAAATAAGAGCTTTCAATTTTATTTTATTCCTTTTGGGGTAATATTGTCTATTGCAGTTTTTTGTTGTTTTTTTTACCTTTATAATATATTAGTGTAATATGTTACTATTTTATATATGTATATATATTTGTGTTTTGGGTGTTTTGTGTTTTGGGGGGTTATAAAAAAGAAAAAAGATATTTGTATTGTACTCTATTGTGAGCAATGATGTACAGGATTTCTTTTTGAATAAACAAATCTTTAAAAAAAAAGAAAAAAAAAAGAAATAAGAGCCGTGTCTGACCTGAGACGAACAGGTAGGCGCTGTGCTCGGCCGTGCCGTCCTTGGTGAAGATACGGAGCGTGTACAGACCCTCGTCGTCCTTGGCCAGGTGAGGCAGACTCAGAACGGCTGCTCCGCCGCCCACCGACATCTCTGCCAGCTTACTTGGTTTCAGTAAATGATCTTTCATAAGACATAAAGAACATAAAGGGAGGTTTACCAGTGTAAAAAGTTAATACAGGTTAGCTAAAGCTGGTAACTGAGAGGGCTGAATGACTAAAGAAAAAACTCTATTCATCTTTAATCAAAGCACTTTACACACTTTTACTCCACTG
The DNA here is from genome assembly GCF_033807715.1 of Cololabis saira. Classification (NCBI taxonomy): domain Eukaryota; kingdom Metazoa; phylum Chordata; class Actinopteri; order Beloniformes; family Belonidae; genus Cololabis; species Cololabis saira. Next base: position 55,026,258 of record NC_084587.1, read on the forward strand.
ATGAGTGAAGGTAAGAATGAAACTACGCCTCACCATCTCTGTACCACTGGGCGAGCGGTGGGACGTTAGGGAGGTCAGGGACGACCACCATGGTGCAAACCAGCTTGATGGACGTGCCCTCCACTCCAAAACTGACGGGGAACTGGTCGAGCAGCGTGACCTCCAGCTTACTGTGATGGATCTCAGTCAGATGGGGCACTGCAGAGCAGAGAAGCAAGTGTAACATCAGGATGACGATGATGAAGTAGATACATCACAGGAGATATTAATCCACCAGCACAATCTGCTACAGCTCAGGACCAAATGTAGTCCTCATTGCCCGTTACGACATTTTATTGTAGCACTGGTCAATCTTGAAATATAATGTGCTGAGTTTGTTCAGATTTTCATTTGTTGAGCTTATCTACAGTAAATTTCACTGTGTTATTGTGTAAAGCCAACTGATTCCATATGTTTTGACTGGATGTGTCCAGGAACCCCATCCCTCGTCTGTGTTCCCTCCATGAGTTTATGTTACCTAGGCCGAGATGGGAGGACTCTCCAGTGCCTCCAGGTCCTGTGAGGAAAAGAAAGTCTTATTTACAAAGAAACCTTTGTCAAATAATGCAAATAATGGCTTGAATAGAGCAAGTCTTACTCTTCACAACAACTTTAGCCTTGCTGGTGGCCGTGCCATGCTGGTTGGTTGCCACGGCGCTGTACTCTGCTGTGTCACTCACTACACACCTGCAAGAGAGACGACAAGGACACGGGGTCAAAAATCACAGGAGGTGTTTGATGACTTCAAGGGTTGTATTTGAGAGTAAAAGACCAGTTGTTATCAAAACTCTACAGGTTAGTGTCTAAACTGGACGATTCAGTCTCTCTCCCGATCTCTAAGTGGGAGGCGGATCTCTCTCTTAATACCGACCAGTTTTCTTGGTCACAAATATGCTTAAATACGTTTACTATGACTAAAAACCCAAACCTACAACTTATACAGCACAAAGTTCTTCATAGAATACATTATACTGGACAAAGGATGTTCCAGATGGGCTTTGTCACCTCTAATATCTGTTCACAGTGCACAGAGAACACCCCAGATAATTATATGCATGCTTTATGGTTCTGTACACCGGTACAGAGGTTCTGGAAGGAGATTTGTGAGGATTTATCCACATGGATCAACCACAGAATCCCAGTGTGCCCCACGGTATGTATATTAGGTCACCTGGGAGACACTCAAATAGATCCTAATTGGACACACCGGGTTCTCACTGCCTTATGCATCGCAAAGAAAACCATTCTAGTAAATTGGAAACAAAAATCCAGTTTATGTATCAACCATTTTAGGAATCTTTTATCAGATCATATTAGTAGTGAGATAATGTCTGCCTCCACTGAACAACATTTGGCTGAATTGCACTCTCTGTGGTCCCCGTTTATTGGCTTCGTTACCTAGTGGGGGCGGGGGGGGTGGTGATCTCGTAGCCCTTGGGGTTGGGGGTCGGCTTGGGGGGTCTGGGGCGCGGGCCTCTGGTGGCCCCTGGGGGGCGGTGGGGGGGGCCGCGGGGCCCTGTCCCTGGCCGGTGGGGGCCTTGGGGGCCTGTGGGGGGGGTTACCTCATGGCGGTGGGGGGGGGGGTGGCTGGGGAGGGCTCGGGCGGGGGGCTGTGGCTAGGGCGTCTCCGGGCCTCCCGGGGGGGGCTGGGCCGTGGACGTGGGGGTCCCACCCGGAGGGCCCGGCCCTGCCTGGGTGGGGGGTGGCTGTCTGCGCTGGGGGGGCATTGCTGCCTTGGTCCTCCGTCGCTGGGCGGGGGCCAAGTGCCCCTGCGGATGTGGGGACTCCGTGACCCTTGGGGTGTCCGCCGGGGTGGCCTCGGGGGGGGGTGGGGCCGGGTCCGGGGAGCGGGCCTCCCCTGACCGGGGGGTGCACGGGCGGGCGCGACGGCGGGGTGGCACCATTCCCAGGTATCTTTGTCTTATGTTGTCAGTATGAATGGGAGGATGTTGGACCGTTTCCCCCTCCGTCTGGGGGCTCCGGCGGCGCCGGGGGCGCCCTTGGAGGTACGGTGGGGCCCTGGCCCGGCTCGGAGGGCCGGCCCCCGTCTACTGGACGGCCGGTGGGGGGACGCGGGTGTCTTACCAGGGCCGGCTTTGCTGGTCCTGCTTCCTGGCTTCGGCCTCCGCTCCCCCTCTTTCCCCCCCTACACGATTCATACGTACATAGGCGAAGGGCGGAGGGTCCGGGTCGTGGGGGGCACTGTCCCGCGGGGCCCGGCACGCCTCACGGTTTTAACAGCAAAATAGACATGCACATTCAACACTTAATAAATACATTTGACAAGGACACGTAGTTCGGGAGGGGGGGGGGGTCGGTGTCAATCGATACTTGGCCCTCCCCCCTCCCTGTTTTTATGGCATTAATCACACGCACTCAACACCAGGGGCGGGAGGGGGTCCCACATCACCCGCGTTCCCTCACTGGCCTGGGACAGGTGGGTCGGGTTACCCGGGCCTGGCGGGGCCTGCCGTGCAGCCTGGGGTGCCTTCTGGCGGTGCTGGACCCCCCCGGGGAGGGGGAAACGGTGCGTGATTGTATGTCTGTGTCGGTGAGAATGCGGTATGGAAGGGTCCTGCCATGGAGGATTTGAGCCTCCATTGGCAGGACATCAAAACTTAATTATTTATGAATATTATATTATACAAAGATGGTTATTATTATTATTATTATTATTATTATTATTATTATTATTATTATTATTATTATTATTATTATTATTATTATTAGTATTAGTATTATTATTATGTATAGTATATTATATTATTATTATTATAGGTATCTGATAGGTGAATGGATGAATGAATGGGATGCCTGGGTCTGGGGCCCTCCGTTGTCGGGCCTGCACGGGTGTCGCCTTGTTGGGGGGTTCCCTCTCTCCGGGCCAGTCTCCGGTCCCCCCCGCTGCCTCTGCGGCGGGGCGCCCCTCTGGTCTTGGAGGGCCACTTTCGTGGGGGACGGGTGCGCCTGCCCGCGTCGGCGGCCGGGGCGGCTCTGTCTCTCCGGGCAGGCTGGCCCCCTGCCGGGTGGGGGTCGTTGGCCTGAAGGGTGAGGGCCTCCTGGCCGCGTGTCCGGCCCGGACCGGGTGGCCGGGGATTGCCTGGGTCGCGGTCCGCCGCCGCGGGATCCCTGGCTGCTTCTTCCCGCGCCGTGGGGGCCCCGCCCGCGGGCCCCCTCGGCTGCCGCCGGGGGGGGGGGGGGGGCCTCGCAGGCGGTGGGTTGCCTCCTCCTACTTCTCCCCTCTGTGGGGTTGCCGGTGGCCTGGGTTCCGGGCTCTTCCGTGTCGGCCTCTGGTCTCGCGGGTGGCGGGGTTGCTCCCCCCCCTCCCCCACTATAGATACACTTCAGGTGGAGCTTTGTTTGGTTTATTACACACACACACACACACACACACACACACACACACACACACACACACACACACACACACACACACACACACACACACACACACACACACACACACACACACACACACATATAGTCACTTAGTCACATGCATTTACACACACACACACTCACACACACACACACACACACGCATGATCATATACATACACACACACACACATAGATATACACACTGGCTTGTTCACCTGCATGCTGGCTCTCTAGTTTTTGGGTTTAGGTAGCGGTAGCGATAGCTTAGCTTAGACTGCGATCAGATCTCAAGATTTAGGTCGATTGCTGTTATTGTTTTGGTTGGCTCCGTGCCGGTTTCGTGCTTTGTTTGTGGTTTTTTGTTGCAGATTTCCAGTGCTTGACGTGTGTCTCCGTGTGTTCCTGCTTCCTGGATTGGCAGTGGAGGTCGTCACCCCCCCCCCCCCCAAAAAAAAAAAAAAAAAAAAAACACTGGGTTTGTATGTGTATATTTATGTATGTGTACGCATATGTGTGCGTATATATATGTATATATATTAAATATAGTAATAATGCACACATATACACTTTTGGTTTCTACCGTCATGGTATCAATCAATAATATGTGTGCAGACAAGGTTAAAAAAAAAAGAAAAAAAAAAAAAAGAGAGTAAAAGAACATGTCTACCTGTATTTATATTTAAATAAATAAACTGAAGGACCTTTTCACTGCTGACTTCATGCAGAAACCTGCTCTCACCTCACCGTGTACATTAGTAATAAAACAGGTTCAGGTATGCAAGTGAAATTCATCAAATTAAAATTGTATTAACAAAATATGACCTTTTTTTGATCAAATCACAATAATAATACAGTACAAAAGCACCCTTTTCAACCATGTCTTTACACTTCTGTTCACAGCAGCTGGTTTAACTGAGTAAAGTTTTAAACATAACGCCACCTCTCTTGAAATCAGTATATTAGTTTCAGTTTAGAGGTACTGTACAAGCAGGAGGATGTGAAGTTGTGCAGAGATAAAGATGGGGGAGGCTGGAGAAAGTTTTCATTTCAGTTTTCAGATTCAGGCATTCAACAGAGTGAAAATGTGAATTATGCCAGTTTAAAAGCTATCAGACACCGGAGAACAGTAAAGGCACTCAAGGACTGATATATCTTTTTAATATCATTATTTCCCTGTAAATATCCTCTCTTTGAATTTAGTTTCTATTTTTCTCTTCTCCAGTTTCAAAGATTACATATTTTTTTATTTCTGTGACACTATCTGGATGAATATAATTAGTTGTGATGGTACCAGGAGAAAGACCAACACTCCTTTAGACGTATCAGCTGTAAGATGAAATAACACAATGGAGTTAAGCTTCATCTTTTCTTGCAGAAAGAGCTCAATAATAGTGATTGTAAAGATGGTGTTTGACAATAACAGATCACAAACTCTTTTGAAAATCAAACAGCTGGAGCTGAAAACAGGCACAACGGCCAAGGAGGATTCTGAGGGTGAGAATAGAAGGAAGAAATGTGACCTTCACCCTGAGCAAACTATTTTAAGATGATCCTTTTTCCTCAGCTGTGGGGACATAAAGTCTGGATCCTCCTCTTAATAAAGTAAATTAATTAGTTCTTGTGGTACTATGAAGGAGAAAATCTATGACTTAAGAGTCAACTGCAAACTTGAGCTGTCAGGTGACGAGAAAGAGACAATCTTTAGCAAGGAGACATGGCGTGATTGAGGGAGTGAAGGAGGAAGAGAGACAGAGAGAAAGAGAGATGGCACATGCAGGGGAGGAATTCATGGATCGAATGACGCAAAGGTCAGCATTTTGAAACGAACAGCTGAGACGCCTTGAAGATGACGGAGAGGGGCAGGCAAGGCTGTAACCATCACACCACGATCTGCCGGCTGACAGGCTGGGAATAAAGTTTTATCAGTGTAAGATTCACCCTGAACCTACTCTATACTGATAATCATTCTGCTGTTTCTACGTTCCTTCATTTTATCCAGATTTCAGAGCTGGGATTTTGGTGTTAGTTTGACTCTGTGGCCACTGACAGTACTAACAGTACAGTAAACATATTTGTTTTTATTATCACTTATACAAAACATATTTGTTTTTATAATCATTCATAAAATGATTTTAAAATCAGTAGCAACACCTCAAGGCTTCCAGTAACTCTGACCAAAGCTGTAAAATGAAAGTTGCTGCCTGGCAGTTGTGCACCTCAAACAGCCTCCAGCTGCAGTTCACATCCATCTGCTTCAGGGTGAATATGAAATCTAACCTAATTTTTTCAAAGGAATTTAACAAAAGGTTTAAAAATGATATCCTTCATTAATCAACCTGATTCTGTGTTGTGCAAACTCATTTGTAAGTCTGGTCAGGAAAATCAGGGGAATGTAGGGTTTACCATCAAAGACAGAAATGTTCTTATTATCAGAATCAACACGTTCCTATGTACAGAATACAATCATATAAACTCAGCACAAAAAACGAGGATTTGTGTTTGGTAGATTATTACATAGATTGTTCCTTACTAAGGTGGCACCATTTAAAAGGAAAATAAACTGACTTTCCAATGGTTTAAAGGAGACCTATTATGGCATCTAATACCTATTTTAAACAGGCCTTGAATGTCTTAAAAACAAGCTTTTGATTGTTTTTGCTAAATAAATGAGAAATTCAGCCTCTGAGCCATGTCTTTATCTTCCCAGTCTCTAACCTCATTATCTATGCAGGATTCTGAGTGGGCGGGGCTATGATGAGGCTCTGTGCTGATTGGCTGCCTGAATGACGCGATACACCGCTACGGAAAAATGGCGGAAGCTCCGGCCGGTGGAGTTAGTTGTGGGCGTGGTTTCACGCATCGGAGGCCAACCTATGGAAATCGCTCCATAACATTACATAACGACGGGAGCAGCAGAATCTTATTGGCTCGTAGATCCACATCACACTGGACGGATCATCCGGGCGGCTGTACAGACACTGCAGAATTTGGTTGCTTTCCTCCTTCTCTGAGTTGGCAGGCTGAGGGGAGACCACTTTATATATGTTAAAGCAAGAAAAAACATTTTCTTTTATAATACGTCCCCTTTAAGATTAATTGCAGAGAAGCATTGTCGACAAAGAAATGATCTACCAAACACAACTTTCCTTACTTTTGTGCTAAGTTTAGTTATCTCAAATGGTTAAACATATTTCATTGTCATTGCAGGTGGCATTTCTTCGAGCCATTGTTTTCTTCAACTATCTACGACCAGGGTGTGGGGGGTGGGGGCTGTGCATTGTTGGAGGTTGTATTTCACTGACAGTATTGAGTTTTGTCATGCATGTATGGGGGTTATTTGTAGAATCAACAATGAAACGCACCCAGCAGCCTCTCTGATCTTAAGACCAAGTGCACTGTGGCACTCACAATACTTTCTTAATCTACACTTTCTTACTCATCTTAAAAGTGTAATAGAGAAAGGGTGCGTTTCCAGTGAAACTCTAGAGACTCTTTTCCAAACTTTCCAAACTCCTCAAATCAAATGTAATCATATTAAGAGTTCTAAATGTTACAAACCTGCTAATGATCAAACTGTGGACTCCATACTTGCTCTCAATCTTGTACTTTCCTGGGGCACTCAGGGGGTCGACCGGCACTCCTCCTTTATACCTGCACGTGGTTAAAATCAGACATTTTCTCACACTGCAACATACATAATGGCCTTAAAATGGTAAACATTTGTTATGTAAATGGATAAAAGCTCTGAGTTATGTGTACTTAGCAAGGGACAGATGTTCACAGACGTAACTATGCAGGTCCATGTAGAGTAGTACTGAAGGACTACGTGAATCTGAAGTCATTCAGACAAACGAACAAAAAGGATTCCTATGAAATGAGACTTTTCTCACCACTTGACGATGGGCCTGGGGTGTCCCTCCACAGTGCAGAAAAGCTTGATGGGAGTTTTCTCCCACACAGTGTGGGGTCGCAGGGCCAACAAGAAGTCTGGCATTTTGTGGTGATCATCCAACAATTCCACCCTCTTCGTCATCATATCCCTAACCTGGCCAGTGGGAAGTTTGGGGTGTAAATGGGAACGCATGAGGAAGCCAAAAATGACATACTCATCTACATAGGCTGAGTGAGTTGTGATACAGAGTTGCTTTTTAATCAATAAATACTTTTATCAGCTGAGCCTGGTTTACAAAAAATATCTTTAACCATGGAGACAATAAAAAAAAAAATTCAAGAAATTAGTCAGGAGAGTCGCACATCGACATGGTCCAATTTTACTCTGGGTGTCCTTCCTGACACAACCCTGCAAGACAAATACTTGACATGCATGTTTTTGGACTGTGGGAGGAAGCTGGAGCACCTGGAGGGAACCCACGCAAGCACAGGGAGAACTTGCAAACTCCACACAGAAAGACTGCTAGGCCAGGGAGTCGAACCAGGAACCTTCTTGCTCTGAGGCATTAGTGCTAACCAATTAACCACCATGCTGTCTCATTTTATTTTCAAATATATGCTACATATACATAGAGGACAGATATTGTTGACTTCTTACCTCCTTTTTGATAGCAAGACTTTCCACTTGCGCCTTTGTGGCCATCCTCATCCTGTGGAGCTCCTCCTGAATTACAACCAGTCCTTTCCCAACATTATTGGACACTCTTTGGTACTCCTCAGTTTCCTCCGCAGTCCTAACAAGACATCAATCCGATTAATCAACCAATAAATCCAGATTCACAGCATGAAAAACAAAGAAGCTGGTACCACTCTAGATATGTGATGTTGGTCTGTGGTCTTAGCCCTAAAGAAGACGCACCTCTGCCGGAACAAGGGTATAGTATAGGCTGGTTCCGCCATGGCCTCTGTGGCGTGGCCGTGCACCTGACTCAGCGAATGAGAGCTTGATTTCCTGTTGAGGGAAAAGTCGGTCACTACAAACAGTCAAAGAAAAACTCCGGATTTTTAATGGATTTTAAGCTTTTAGTTTTGCAGAAGCTGTCCTTTGGTTAAAAGGGCTGTAAAGGTCACACAAGGTTTTACGTAATCAAGAATTGTGGTGAGTAAAACTCTCGATGTATAAGCTTAAGATACTTTATATCAAGAAATCAGTTTTACTTCTGATTCTGATTCATTTAGTACTTTGGATCATTTAGTACTACTGTGGATGGAGATGGTAGTTTACGTCTAATATATTTGTAAACAATATTAGGAACAATTGGCCAAAATGAAAAAGAATTTAAATGTTCTTTCATTTCTATGTTTTTGGAAAAAGGATGGACAGATGATAATAATGATGATAATAATGATGATAATAATAATAACGGTAATTAAACTAATAACCTGGTCCAAAACAGGTGCTAACATCAATTAAATCCAACCTCAGGTGAACATCATGACGTACAACACTGCATCATTATCTACCAAAACCAAAAGAAGCTGAAAGCCAAAGCAGTGCGTGGAAAAGATCTCCACAGGATCAACAGCTTGCACCATCACATCTAGCAGCACGAACTTGACCTGCATGACCAGTTTCTGACATCTCTGTAGGAGAATACTGATGCATTTTCTCCCCTTTTTACAAACCGACCATTCATTGAGGTTTGCAGACACTTTTATGAATTCATTTTAAAGTTTCTTCCCTCACAGCCTTAAATTCCCATCACAGAATTTCAATCAGATTGAGGCTTGAACATCTGGCTCATGCCGAACTTCAGCTGTCAGACAGATGGCCTCAACTTTGCCTCTAGAGTACAACAGCAAGATGCCGAGGTCCCATCATTGCATTGACCGGAAGAAGTTGGCTGCTGATCAATTAAATATTAAACACACTTCTCCTGCATTTTGTTTTTGTTGAATAAATAAGATATAATAAGGCATGTTCTGTTGTTAATCTGAAGTTTTACTATTTTAAGACTTAGTAAAGAACAGATGTATTATTTTTGTACCCCAATACATACAACTTTAGCACTGAAAGGAGGAAGACTATTGTGACCACATGACTTTAGCTAGTACTGGTATCACTATCTAAAGCACGGACCTCTGGCATGATAACATGAGAGCTTGTGATAACATAACTTGGCGTGGGATCTCAACTGAAGTGTCAAGATAATGTTCTGCCCTAGTAACATCAACAGGGACAAAAAAACATGCACAGCCTTCATGTTGAATATTAAGTTTAGGGTACTGTATCTTGTTGCAAAATTGTTGCAAAACTTCTGAAAGCGCACCCCAAACAATGCAATGAAAAACAGACATGTTTCTAATCTGCTTGAGCGCTAACACCTGAAGAAACATTGGTAGGAAACATAAACCTGGGGTCTAGCGCTTTTCAGTTAAGAGGACTTAACCCTAACCCTAAGCCAACCCCTTTGGTGAGCCCATGTTAAATTGCACCAAAATTTGAATTGCAAAGAATCCTACAACAGTTTTTTCCTCCTCATAAGTGTGGTCTGCATTGTCAGCTGGAAGTTGGACTAATTTCCTGGGGGGTTGGACTCCACCAAGGCTGCCCTTTGTCACCAATTCTGTTCATTCATGTCATGGATGGAATTTTGAGGAGCAGCCGAGGAGCAGATGGGGTTTGGTTTGGTGGCTTCAGAATTGGCTCTCTGCTTTTTGCAGATGATATGGTTCTGTTGGCTTCATCAGGCCAAGACCTTCAACTGGAGCAGTTTGCAGCTAAATGTGAAGCGGCTGTGATGGGATTCAGCGCCTTTACATCCAAGACCATGGTCCTCAGTTAGAAATGGGTGGAGTGCCCTCTCTGTGTTTGGAATCAATAAAATATTTCGGGGTGTTGTTTGTGAGTGAGGGACGAATGGAGTGGGAGATTGATAGGCAGATCAGTGTGGGATCCACAGTGATGTGGACTCTGCAACAGTCTGTTGTGGTGAAGCTGAGTCAAAAGGCCAAAAGGGGAAGCTCTCAATTTACTAGTTGGTCTACGTTCCCACACTCATTAATGATCGTGAGCTAGGCGTAGTGACCTAAAGAATGAGATTCCAGGTACAAGTGGCAGAAATGAGCAACTTCCGGTGTCTGGGCTCTCCCTGAGAGATAGGGTGAGAAGCTCGGTCATCCAGGAGGGTCTGAGAGTACAGCGGCTGCTCCTCCACATCGAGAGGAGCCAGATGAGGTGGCTCGGGCATCTGGTGAGGATGCCTCCCTGATGCCTCCTGGATGCCTCCCTGGTGCAGTCCCCCGGGCATGTCCCACTGGGAGGGGACCCTTGGGAAGACCCAGGACATACTGGAGAGACTGGAGAGACTGTGTCTCTCAGTTAGCCTGGGAACAACTTGGGATCCTCCCAGATGAGGTGGACGAAGTGGCTGGGGAGAGGGAAGCCTGGGCTTCCCTGCTTAGACTACTGCCCCCGCAACCCGACCTCGGATAAGCGGATGAAGATGGATGGATGGGTGGATGTGTATCGAAACTTGAGACTTCAAAGTTTGTTGAAAAAACAAACAAGTTTAGATTTTTGGGTTCACTTTAAGTAATAAAGTCCTACATGGATTGTGATCACAGTCTTAGGTAACACAATGATGCAACAATTTCTCTACTAAATTGTCCTTTGAATATTTATGCCTACAGACTTGAACATAAAGTAGAACATTCTTGTGATTTACAGCTCTCAATGCAATATACTTCATGGAGGACTGTTTTCTTCAGTGAATAGGATACAGTGTTCAAGTGCACTTACATCTAGCCTCATAGATACATTTGAATCTAAACATCTCAACCAACACAGCTGCGGTGGCAATTAGCACTTGTTTGCAAGGAAGTGATTTGTTGCAGAAAATAAGGCTCAGCACAGCTCAGGAGACATATGGACAGGTAGCTGGGAAGCAGACACATGGATAGCAGGAACAAGGACGCCGACTGTCAGATCTGCTCCTCATCAAGCGGCTCTGTGTGAACATTTTGCTCTACCTGGCAAAGCAGCAGGAGCTGTGCTTCTCCAAGCAGCAGGTACATTTAAGCCTCATACCTCTCCGTATGCTGCTGCTTGACAACATGTTTGTGATGATAGGCAAAATCAGTTTTGACTTGGGTCACATGCTTCTTCTTATGGCAAGGTATCATGGAAGCCATGACTGGAACACTTGAAGGAGACCTGGCCGAGAGCACCAGGGGGAAGGGAAGACCACACATGTATTAACCGGTCACAAATGTCAATACAAGGATTTTCTTCACATTCACTGTTGCTGCCCCCATTACACAGAGTTAACAGGTCATAAAAGTATCAAGTGGCTCTGGAACGATGCCTCAGCACAGCCTCCTGTACAACATTTCAAAAATGCCTTTGACAGAATTCATTGTTGCAAAACTTCAAACATGACAATAATCCATATATTATCTCATGGGAAATCTTATCCAGCACTCAGGAGATAGTCGGTTTTCAACTCTTGCTATAGCTCACCACTTCCTGTGTTTCTGCATAAAACTTTGTAGAAGTCCCTCGTAAAAATCTTGCCTCTGATTTCATGATTAGAAAAATCCAGACGGTGGCTTTTACAAGCAGGACACAGTCCTCACAGTGGTTTATAAAACTCAGCATGCAGGAAGCCAGTATACTCAAATTGCAGACACTATTCAAAAATGAAAAACAGCATCATGTAAACCACGTTTTTTTGCCTAATTATACTTCAAACTTGTAAAAAAGAAAAAAAAAAAACAATTTCAATGCACTATCAGAATTGATCTGGGTCATTTTAAAGAATACAAATTATGAAGAGGGTCAGCAACCTTATAATACCCCGGTATGCAGGGACGTTTGCTCAGTGAAGATTACACATTTCCTCTGTCCCATGACAAGACAATCTCTCTTCATATTCTCACTTTACAATTTTTTAATTATTCCTGCAATTACGTTAACCCAGTGAGCAAAAAATAATGAAGTGACTTACCCCAAGAGATTAAAACAGCGCAAAGCGGTGGCAGACCAGCCTGATGCCGCTTGGGAAGCACTTGCTGATGGCAACAAAAATATTACCCTCTCACCGGAGGAATGCTGCTCCCCTTCCACCCCATGTATGGACGCACTTAAGACTATATATAGCATTTACCCCCAAATTTCCTTCTCATTCTGCACTTTGGAGATGAGGAGTATGCATCAGTACCTGCAAATGTTATTAATTATCTGGAGGTATGTCTCATCCTCTGTTTTGATCGTATTTTAAGACTTTCGACCCAAAACAAGGATGAGAAAATGGATAAAAGAAAAACAGCAGCTGCAACAGGGACTTAAAATAAGACATCTGTTAGACAAAAGAGACAATAACTGCCTTCTCATATATTTTAGCATGTGTAGAAGGATTAGTGGAAGGCATCTCACTTTTACATATCAAACATATGAGTTTATATTACAGCTACAAACATGTTTTGTGATCATTTTCTGGCAGATCCTGACACTCAGAAGGTGGTGAGACCTTTTTAGGTTTCTGGAGACAGCATGTCCTCCTTGCCTCAACACTTTAAGGCAGCAGTGGAGTTATTTTTACCCGCCGGTCCTCCGTTACAGTGAAACCCCCACACTTCTTACTGTACAAGAGCTCTGCAGCTATTTCTGTCAATAAGTAGCATCACTGATGATGCATGAAGAAAGAACAGCCAAGTACAGACGTCACCCCTCAAAAACAGCAGTAACGGAAGTATTATGGGGGTAACGGCAGTGTTATGGTAGTAATGGAAGTATTATGGGGGTAACGGCAGTGTTATGGTAGTAATGGTAGTATTATGGGGGTAACGGCAGTGTTATGGTAGTAATGGAAGTATTATGGGGGTAATGGCAGTGTTATGGTAGTAATGGTAGTATTATGGGGGTAACGGCAGTGTTATGGTAGTAATGGAAGTATTATGGGGGTAATGGCAGTGTTATGGTAGTAATGGTAGTATTATGGGGGTAACGGCAGTGTTATGGTAGTAATGGAAGTATTATGGGGGTAATGGCAGTATTATGGTGGTAACGGCAGTGTTATGGTAGTAATGGTAGTATTATGGGGGTAACGGCAGTGTTATGGTAGTAATGGTGGTACAGTATTATGGAGGTAACGCCAGTGTTATGGTAGTAATGGTAGTATTATGGAGGTAACGCCAGTGTTATGGTAGTAATGGTAGTATTATGGAGGTAACGCCAGTGTTAAGGTAGTAATTCAATTCAATTCAATTCAATTCAATTCAATTTTATTTATATAGCATCTAATACAACAAAGTTGTCTCTAGACGCTTTCCAGAGACCCATACCCAGAACATGACCCCCAAGCAGATATTACATAATCAATGGCAGGTAAAAACTCCCCTAGTGGGAGAAAAACCTTAAGCCAAACAGTGGCAAGGAAAAACTCCCCTTTAGGAGGGAAGACACCTTGAGCAGGACCAGGCTCATAAGGGGGGACCCTCCTGCCGAGGACCAGACTGGGGGTCAGGGACGGCAACAGCACAGCAGGCAGGTGGAAGCAGCATCGGGGACCCGGGGTGGGGACCGCAGGCCAGCATGCAGCTCCTGAAGCTCCGGCCCAATCATCAAGTCCCAGGTTGGGGTGCAGGGTCGGGGAAAGGTTGAAAAGGGGCAGGGAGAGGAGTCTTGACAAACAAACCTCTCCCCCGCCTGCCCGGGCCGTTACCCTGCCCCCCTCAGTCCCACACTGCAGGATCCGGTGTTGTGCATTCAGAGATGCTCTTCGCCACCGGCAGAGGATGCTGCACCATGGACAAAAGAGAAAAAAGAGAAGAGAAGGGGGGCCAGCACAAGAAACTACAGGAGTGACTCTAACACACTAGAGTTTACACTACCTAGAGATTTACCAACACCAGCTAGAGGTTTACTAAACACTAACTATAGGCTTTACTAAACAGAAATGTTTTAAGTTTAGTTTTAAAGGTGGAGGTGGTGTCAGCCTCCTTAACCCAGATTGGAAGTTGGTTCCAAAGTAATGGTGCCTGATAGCAGAACTCCCGCCCTCCAAATCTACATTTGGATACTCTAGGAACTACGAGTAAACCTGCACTCTGAGAACGGAGAGCTCTGACAGGAACATAAGGCACTATCAGGTCTTGCAAATAATGCGGAGCTAAGCCATTTTGGGCTTTATATGCAAGTAATAAAATTTTTAATTGGATTCTGAATTTTACGGGTAACCAATGGAGCGACGCCAACACTGGAGAGACGTGGTCTCTCCTGCTAATTACTGTCAGTACTCGTGCTGCTGCATTTTGGATCAGCTGGAGCCTATTCAGCAAATTACTTGGACATCCTGCTAATAAAGTAAAGTAATGGTAGTATTATGGAGGTAACACCAGTGTTATGGTAGTAATGGTAGTACAGTATTATGGGGGTAACGGCAGTGTTATAGTAGTAATGGTAGTATTATGGGGGTAATGGCAGTATTATGGTAGTATTATGGGGGTAACAGCAGTGTTATGGTAGTAATGGTAGTATTATGGGGGTAATGGCAATATCATGGTGGTATTATGTGGATAACGGCAGTGTTATGGTAGTAATGGTAGTATTATGGAGGTAACGGCAGTGTTATGGTAGTAATGGTAGTATTATGGGGGTAACGGCAGTGTAATGGTAGTAATGGCAGTATTATGGAGGTAATGCCAGTGTTATGGTAGTAATGGTAGTATTATGGGGGTAACGGCAGTGTTATGGTAGTAATGGTAGTATTATAGGGGTAATGGCAGTGTTATGGTAGTAATGTTAGTATTATGGAGGTAACGGCAGTGTTATGTAGCAATTGTAGTACAGTATTATGGGGGTAACGGCAGTGTTATGGTAGTAATGGTAGTATTATGGGGGTAACGGCAGTGTTATGGTAGTAATGGTAGTATTATGGGGGTAACGGCAGTGTTATGGTAGTAATGGTAGTATTATGGGGGTAACGCCAGTGTTATGGTAGTAATGGTAGTATTATGGGGTAACGCCAGTATTATGGTAGTAATGGTAGTACAGTATTATGGGGGTAACGGCAGTGTTATAGTAGTAATGGTAGTATTATGGGGGTAACGGCAGTGTTATGGTAGTAATAGTAGTATTATGGAGGTAACGCCAGTGTTATGGTAGTAATGGTAGTATTATGGGGGTAATGGCAGTATTATGGAGGTAACGCCAGTGTTATGGTAGTAATGGTAGTATTATGGGGGTAACGGCAGTGTTATGGTAGTAATGGTAGTATTATGGGGGTAACGGCCAGGAATCATGCAGCTCCAACTGTGGCATGTACATTTGTTAGAAAGCTTTTTCATTTTGAGAATACTCATCTGCTACTTGGTCCAGTAAATCAGTGAAACAAATGCACTCAATAAAACATGTAGTTGGTGGAATCCACAAACAGATATGAAGAACTAAGTTAGAAAAATGATTTCACAACCTCCGAGTGGAAGAGTGAAAAAAACAAACATTCATGAATCAACATCAAACTTGGAGTAAGTAGTGATGGTTGCTTGACCAGTCAGAGAAACATAAAAACTGCAACAATTAACAGATTTCAAATTCAGTTAATCGAGAGGACCTTCATTTTCTAAAAGGCCAAAGTTAAAAGGCCAAAATTATCAGTCTGAAATTTGAAAACTCAAACTTCAGAAATTTAGAAAACAATTCATGAATATTTCAAACAGGCAGTGTGTTATAAAATCTGTGTTAATTTGTTGGAGGATGTTCTTGACCGCATTCCTCAGCCTCTCTTTAGCTTGATTCTCTATCAAATGCTGCCACCTGGTGTCTGTCTGCCTTTTGCAGATATTAAACGGCGGCCTGTGACGGACGAGCAGCCTACACTGGATACACCCCTGAATTATGGATAAATAAATCAGACAACCGCATTAAAATAAACAAACGTTGAAAATACCATAACATACTAGGATTAAGACATATCAAGAATAAGAAAACACATATAAAACTATAATTGATGCAGTGTGAATGTATAATAAGCAAGAAGCACCAGTGCTCTCTCCAAACTCACTTTCCAAACTAAAATCTCACCAGAATGTCCGCACATATTATGCATTTAATTTTTAGTGATTCAGTCTGTGCATGTAGTGCTTGGAAAGGCCTTGAGTCTATAACACGGCCCTGCCGTTTGACCGTTTCAAAAATAATCTTTGAGCTGAGCAAATGCACCCCTGAAAAACCTTGTTTGCAGCTCTGCTGAGTCCTGTGTCTGCGCTCACAGACGCTGCACAGACGCTGCACAGACGCTGCATGACTGAGTGTCTGAGCATGTCTGGATGACTTTAGAAGTCCTGCTGAATTCCAGCGTCTTGCCCGTCTCTGGCCCCAGCACCCCGCATGTTTGCAGTGGGAATAAAAAAAGATTATTGGAGCATGATAATGTGATGAGCATGAAGTTTAGAAAGTTTGAGGCGCCCCTTGCTGGAACAATAAGAGATTTAGATGCAACACATTTGGAAAGGCTTTTTTCCCCTTTGGTTTGTTTCAGATGGTATTAGCAGTAAAACGAGTTTTGATTCTTCTGCTTTAGTATTCTTAAATCAGATGTTTGTTTGTTGTGTATGTTTCATTGGTATACTGAAGGTCATTTATTACCATTTCATACTGAGTGTTCAATTTTTGAACAGTCCCAGACGAGTGCAAAGTTGTTGTTTTTTTATAAACCAACAAAATCCTCTTCCCACTGTTTAGGAAA
This sequence comes from Cololabis saira, assembly GCF_033807715.1. NCBI lineage: Eukaryota > Metazoa > Chordata > Actinopteri > Beloniformes > Belonidae > Cololabis > Cololabis saira. Next base: position 55,043,318 of record NC_084587.1, read on the forward strand.
TATAGAAATAACCTTCTACAGAAGAGAAGGTGAATGCTGCATCATGCCAACAGTGAAAGATGCTGAAACATCAGTGTATGTGGTTCCTTCTCATCTAAAGTATGTGGACTTAAATTAAAGTTAAAACAATGCCATGAATAAGGAATGGTATCAGAATGTGCCCCACAGAAACTTTTTAACATTATGGAGCTCTGTGTGATGAAGCAAACATGGCAAAGTGGCTCAGAGATCATACCATTTAAATTTCCCTTGCCCAGGAAATCTTTTTAAATGTTCATGGTAAAATTGTGATGACTTTGAAGATCCCACCATCTATGCTGAATTTCATCATCAAAAGATCCAGGGGATCAGGAGGAATCTCTGTACGCCCAGGACGAGGCCAAAGGTCAACACTAGATTCTTGTGATCTTTGGGCCCTTGGGCAGTGCTGCATAAAGAACAGGGATGGTTATATACTGGACGTCAGTACATGGGCTTAGGAACACTTCCAGAGATCACCGTCTGTGAACACGGCTCATCATGGAATCCATATATGCAGCTTACGGCTCTCATATGCAAAGAAGAAACCACATGTGAACACGATCCGGAACGTAGCCGCCCTCTCTGGGCCAAAGCTCAGGTAAAATGGTCTGAGGCAAATGAAAACTGTTCTGTGGTCAGATTGATATAAATGTGACGTTTTTTGGAAACCATGGATCCCATGTCCTGAGGACTAAAGAGGAGCTTGTTATCAGAGCTTAGTTCAGAAGCCTGCATCTCTGACGGTATGGGGTTGCATTGGTGCCTATGGTGTGGGCAGCTTACTCATCTGGAAAGGCTCTCATTCAGACAACATCTCTCTCAGGGAAGGCCTTGCATATTTCAGACAATGCTAAACCATATACTGTATCCATCACAACAGCATGGCTTCATAGCAGAAGAGTCCGGGCGCTGAACTGATCTGTCTAAAGTCCAGAACCTTCACCAACAGAAAACAACGGACTCCTGAAAACAAACAAAGGCCCAGGACTGGAGAGCAGCTACAACCCTGTATCGAGGTGATGCTACTCAACACTAAACATCACCCTGGTCTGACTTTTTACCCATGTGTTGCTGTCATTCAATTCAAAATTGAGCTAATATTTTCTATTAAATATCTCAGTTTCAACATCTGACATGTTGAATGTTGACTCTACTGGAAATGAGATCTGGATTTACGAGATTTGTAAATAATTACTTGGTCTGCCAACCTTTTTGGAGTTGGGCTCGTACAAGTAAGTTGCTAAAGTAAGTTAAATGAGAGATATTGGGACGTCATCTCTATTTTATTCAAGTCAATTCAATTCAATTTTATCTATATACCGTCTAATACAACAAAAGTTGTCTCTAGACGCTTTACAGAGACCCATACCCAGAACATGACCCCCGAGCAATTATTACATAAACAATGGCAGGTAAAAACTCCCCTAGTGGGAGAAAAACCTTAAGCCAAACAGTGGCAAGAAAAAACTCCCCTTTAGGAGGAAGAAACCTGGACCAGGACCTGGATCATAAGGGAGGACCCTCCTGCCGAGGGCCAGACTGGGGGTTAGGGACGTCAACAGCACAGCAGGCAGGTGGAAGCACGGGATGACCAGGGGTGGGGACCGCAGGCCAGCATGCAGCTCCCGAAGCTCCGGCCCAATCATCAAGTCCCAGGTTGGGGTGCAGGGTCGGGGAAAGGTTGAAAAGGGGCAGAGCCAGGGAGAGGAGTCTTGAGGGACGAACCCTCTCCCCCGCCCAAAAGGGGCTGTTACCCTGCCCCTCTCACTCCCACACTGCAGGATCCGGTGTTTTGCATTCAGAAATTTTATCACATTTACTTTCAATACGATTCTATTGTAAATACCAATATGATTAATACTAATTTTTAACAAACAGCGCACCTTTTTTTTTTTTAATCATTCAAATAATTTTCAAGATATGCTGCTGAATTAAAAGGGTGTGTTGAAATGGTTATTCAGATAGCTTTAGAATAGATTATACACGTGTACACATGTGCTAAAGATTCTTCAAACTATTACTGAAGAAAAAGGTTTAATAAGATAACTAGGGAGCAAAGATTTCAGTTTTACTGATTCAGAGTCTAAAGTTAATTATATTGATTTTTAAACACCAATGCTTATCAAAGTATTACCTCAAACAACCGGAACAGCCAAAATTGAAACCAGCAAATGTTTTGTATCTCTGCTCCAACTCATAATTAACATTGTGATGGAAAATGTCTTTCACTCTGCAAGTTCATTCTGAGTCCATTCAGGTGGGACCAGTATTCTGCTGTGGGTTCAGCCGTCTTACACAGCTGCAAAGATGTTTTGACAACTGTATGTTATTTGGTCTAAATAACGGTTCTGGTGAACCTGCTGCACTCCAACGAATCTTGTTTGACCCTTTGGCATTCAAAAAATAGTTAAAATGTACATTAAGTTTTTAATTAAATGTTATTATATTATTTCAGTCCTACTCAGACATTGCAGTCACCTAGCTGCTAAAATAAAAAATACAGAAGTATTTCATTCTGTTTTTCACAACCAATTATTGAATATTTGACAATTATATGCTAATTATTAAATGGGCTTTTTTGAAATGCAGCTCTCAACAATGTTGTTGTGACCAGAAAGTAAGTTCTACTTTGCCCTTTAAAATCTGGGTTATTCATCTTTTTGCTGATTACATTCAAAATACTGTGATGAGGGCAGTGTTTTGGACGTGTTTGTCAGTGGACTGTTTGCAAAGAGAGATAATGAGGCTGTCACCTTGAAAGGTCACCCTGAAGCAGCCATGACAGCAAGCAGGAAGCTGCCTCGGCACAGGCTGAACGCAAGCTGAGCCCTCCCTCTTCCCCCTCTCCCCTCTTCCCTCTTCCCATTTCTCTTCTGTTGGAGCTGCTTTTTGGCCAGAGAGAGTGGAGGGAGTCGGCGCAGGCAGGCCAGCCTTTACACTGACTCATGGTTGCTACTTAATGAAAATGGTCAAGAGGGATGGAGGAGATAGAGAGAAAGAGAGAGAGATAAAGAGAAAGTAGGTAGGAAGATAGAGGGCAGTCAGCTGAAAGCCCCAAATCATGAGGAATAAAAGGAGGAGAAAAGAGGGATGTCAGAGGGCTATAATGTGTTTGAATCAGGAAACGTGACTTGTTTCAGGCATGAGGCGACATAACTGAGACGGTTGGTGTTTCTACCTATGAGTAGTGATGTGGAAATGTGCTGCAACACATCTCATCAGCTATTCACAGCACATGTTGAACATCTAACTTTGAGAACATAGAGGTGTGTTTTGGTCTCACTGACATTTCGTAGCTCTGTTCTGAGTTCTTCTGCTCTTTAACAGAACGATAGTGTTATAGTTCATGAAATTTGACCATGGATTATAAAGAAGTGACTTCCCTCTCTATATAATCAGGGGATTATTACCTTTATTGAGTCTTTCTCTGATACCCAATGGACCCATCACTGCCATTGCTGAGGGGACGGATCAGCTGGTTTTCATTCTGGAAAGAATAAGCAATGATGCTGGTGAATATTAAGTGATACACAAATCCAGTGGGGATGCCTCTGGAACTAACACAAAACTAAAAGTTAAACTCTAAACCTTCCTCCTCTCTTCATGTTCTCAGTTCAAAACATACTTAAAAGGAAGTACTTTGTGTCAATAGGTAACTTTACATCTGAGCAGACAAGAATCACATGTGGAGTTCCCCAAGGTTCCATCCTGGGACATCTTCTGTTTAACACTGACATGCTCCCACTGGCACAGATTATAAAGAACAACTAAATAAACTACCGTAGCTATGCAGATGACACACAGAAATATATTATAATGTCACCAGGAGACAGAGGCCTTGTACAGGCTCTTGGTAAATGCTTTGAGGAGATTAATGACTGGATGTGCCACAACTTTCTCCAGCTAAACAACACTTAGGTAATTGTTTTTGGAGCCAAAGATAAACGATCACAGGTCACCAGCTTCAATCTATACACCTAAAAACCACCAACCAGGCCAGAAATCTGGGTGTAGTGATGGACTCAGACCTAAATCTGGAAAAACAAATTAAGGCAATAACAAAGTCAGCCTACTATCACCTTCAGAATATATCAAGGTTAAAAGATCTGATGTCTCAGCCGGACCTGGAGACACTAGTCCAGCATCCATCTTCAGTAGCTTTATTATTGTAACAGCATCTTTACATCCACCTTAAAAGTTAGATAACTGCAGCCCAGAACTCCAGTCCTGCTCCAGTTCTCACCAAGACCAACAAAGTGGACCACATCAGTCCACATCAGTCCACATCAGTCCACATCAGTCCACATCAGTCCACATCAGTCCACATCAGTCCAAATCAGACCACATCAGTCCACATCAGTCCACATCAGTCCACATCAGTCCAGCTCTGAGCTCTTTACACTGGCTGTCTGTCCGTCAGAGGACTTTAAAGTTCTGATGCTGGTCTATAAAGCTCTGAATGGTCCAGGACCAGAACACATCAGGGACCTCCAGACCCCTCAGGTCGTCTGGATCTGTTTTTCATTAGTTCCCAGAGTCAGATCCAGACATGAAGGAGCTGCATTCAGCTTCTATGCTCCACGTTTCTGGAACAAACTCCCAGAAGCCTCAGATCAGCTGAAACACTCGGGTTGAATTGAATTGAATTCTCTGAGAACTGAGTTCTCAGCTGCATTTGAGCAATGCTCTATATCTGCACTGGTACTTTTCAAAAGTACCAGAACCAATAGATTTTCATCTATTGTTCTTATTTCTTTCTTTTTTCTTTAAATGTTAAATCATGCTCATTATTTATGTTTTAATGTCTTAGTAAAGCACTTTCAATCACCTTGTTGAATCGTGCTATAAAAATAATAGAAATAACTTGCCTTTCCTCCAACAGACTTCTAGTCATTTCTTGGGTGCTGACTGACTCATCTTGGAGGACCCTCGGAATGCAAAAAGCAGTACATTTATGTGTAAATTATGTCTAGTTCTCCAGGCTGAGACTACGACTTGAGTTTTCATCTGAGATTTAAATTGAAAACTTCTGATGACAACCATATCTTTCATCAATTATGGACAAATAATATATGCTTTTATATTTAAAAAAAAAAGAGGAAAACATATCAGAATCAGAATCAGAATCAGCTTTATTGGCCAGGTTCGAACATTGTCCAACAAGGAATTTGATTCGGTTATTTCGCTCTTTGGTAGTAAAAAATAGACAATAAACAAATAAACAATAAACAAATGTGGTATTACTATCTACAGTATAAACATTTTAACATTTTAAGGTGCAGCAGTTTGAGGTAGTGATAAAAGAAGGATAGTTCTGAATAAAAATAAGAATAAGTATAAGTATAACCTATATACAATTTTAACAGACAAATTATACAAAAAATACAAAAAATTATACAAAAGGAAGTACAAAAGTGAGAGGTGCAGCAGAGTGAGGCAGACATGATTATTAAAGAGGGTGCTGGATGATTTTTATTGCACGTGTTTGGTTACTCTGAGACTTATTATTTGTGGGAGTTCATCAGAGCAACCGCATGCCGCATATATGTAAAAAGGATTCAGGTATTTTATTGTCATACCAGCACACATTTACATATGAGATTTGCACTCAGATCCAGTCATAGCCGTGTTAAATCAGATTACAAAAACACAGTAAACTTTAAAATTGGAGCCATATTCCATAGAGCTATATAAGCATTATATAACAATATAAACATTAAAGTAAGTAGAAAAAACAGAGGATAAAAGCATGTACTAAGTAATCTTCAGGTAGTTGAAGAAGTAAAAGCTGTTTTAAGAGATATTTCCCCAGTTAAGTTCAAGAAAGTAGTTTAGTTTTCAACAGAAAATCCCATCAGTGGTTTAGGGGGCAGGTTGCTAGGGGGGGGGGGGGGGGGGGGGTTGTAGGTGTCGCAGGAGATAACAGACGTTTTTTACTTTTAAGGTGCATGTGCAGAGATGTGAAGGGGTGACATTTGGTCGTGCTGTAGTTTTGCACATGACGCTCTCCAGGCTGCAGCTGATGCTGATGCCAGAGGAGGAGAGTGGTGACATCATCACGTGGTGGTCCTGCCCCTCGGCACGTCCACCTCTGGCTGCCGTGGCAACATGACAGACGTGCCGGCTGAGGGACGCTTATCACTGTGATGCAGCTTCCTCCTTCAGCCCACGGTCACCTCCCTTCTCTAGCCCCCTCTCCACTCCGGCAGCCCCCTCCTCTCCTCTGCTCCTCCCCTCCTTCCTCTCCTTCACACTCCCAGCTCGGCCAATCAGGGTGGGCGGTGGGGGCAGGGCGTAGTGAAACCACCATTCCAGTGCAGAGCTGTTCCATCTCCATAGAGCTAGCAGCCACTAGCCACTCAGGGGGAGAAAGGACAGTGAAAGCCAGCCTGTGTGTGTGTTTCTATGTGTGTGTGTGAGTGTGTGAGGCAGTGAGGGCTGCCTGAGCAGACGAGCAGGCACGACCACTGCTGCAGTCTTGGTTCCACAGACCTTTTCCCTTCTAACCTTGCCCAGCTGCTCTATTCAGACCTGCTTCTTGTCCCAGTGCAGGGAAGAGAGGGATCCGAGCGGTACAGGGGTCCAGGACTGATCACACATCTCCAGTCCTCCTAGCAGCTGACAGCTCCTGGCGTACGTGCAGACAGGATGATAGCGGCTCAGCTCCTGGCCTACTACTTCACTGAGTTGAAGGATGATCAGCTCAAAAAGGTAAGTGAGAGCAGCTCCACACCGACACAATAGTGCTTTTGTTGCCGGACTGGAGAGTTGTGAAGCGTGACAGCGGGCCAGCTGACAGCCGCAGCATGCTGGGATGGATGGCATGGGCGTATCGGGCTGGGGGCGGAAGACGGCAGGAGGAGACGGCCCTGGCGTTCTGCTCTCCACTGGAATCCCTTTACCTTTGTCAGGGGTCAGTAGTGTTTGACATGGATGTCCTTGAGCAGGGCTGTGGTCAGGGGGCTGTGGTGGAGGTGTTGCAGACAGCAGCACATCTCCACTTCCTGTGGAGCACTTGTTGCCATGACATCCAGAGCAGACAGGTGACTGGGGAGGGGTTAGGAGAAGTTGTGAGTTATTTGATCTCCTCCATTTCTTGTGTTTTCCACCCACATTTGTGCTCTGTATTGCAGCAGCTAGTGTCCCTGTTGATGCCGGTATATTTTTTCTTAGTTCCTCTGGAAAAAGACAACATGAAGTCATTACTCATGGCGGGGAGTGAAACGTGATCCTGATGAGCCTGTGGCTCTGAGGCCGAGCAGAGGCTTCCGTATGATGAGACGTCCCCGGAGGGAAGTCAATAGAAACGGGGGCGGGATTAACCATTCCTGACATGTTGTGTGATGTCACAATGCAGTAGTGGCACATGCCTGCTCTGAAGTGGGTTAATGAAAGTGGTAATGATCAGGAGCGAGGTTAAAGGTGAAACCTCCCTCAGCCATGTCAGCCCTGGAAATAAAGCACTGGAGCCTAGGACGTGTAATTAAACCTAAACAGTAGCCAAAAGGGCTGTTACACATCTGCTATCACACATCTGGTACAGATGTTAGAGAGCTTTATGTTCTCAGAGGTAGGTTATATAAAAAACTGTTGGGAATTGTTTGAATTAAAAGATTATTCAAAGCTGTGAAATAATAATAATAAACAATATAAAAAAAGGTGTGTTGTGTTTAGGTATATTGTAAAACTTGAATTAATGAGAAGCTGCACTAAACTAATGAGTAATATGTGGTATTAACCTAGGTGGATGATAGACTAAGATTGCAGAGACATACAGTACTGTACAACTTATAAAAGCTGAATTACTACTCAATAACTTTATGTACAAAGCTGCTAAATTCCATCGTGACTATCTTGAACTGGAGATCAAGGACATTGACAAATGACCACGGTTTCAGTCTAAAAGTTATAGTGTTTCTGTTGGCGTTTTGGAGAGGCTAATAACATGTACGTTAACGCGGGCCAGTGAGAGCCAAACGGGCTGACTCAGTCTCTGGAACAGAGCAGATTTCTGCTGTAGTTGCCCCATGGCCCGGGCCGAGCCATTACGCAACCACAACAACAAAGAAGGTTGTATGCAAATCCAGAAAGAGATTTGATCCATTATGTGTGTTAACTGTGACACAAGCACATAATGCGGGTTTGCACCTACAGTAATGTTTCCATATGCAACTGTTTTAACTAGTGTGACATTTAACAAGGCATTGTGTGCAGCTGCTAGTTAAACGCTGCTGTCATTGTTGTCGGTTCAGGCTCTTTCTCCATAGTGTAAGCTACACTACTGATTTTTCTTTTGTTTTTTAGGGCCACATATTCAAACATGCCCGCTAGCAGAGGTGTCTTCAGTATTCACATTCATTACTCAGGTAGAAGTATAGATACTAGAGTTTAAAAATACTCCTGTACAAGTTGAAGTATCAACTCAAGTTTTTTACTCAAGTAAAAGTATAAAAGTACTGGTTTCAAAACTACTTAAAGTATAAAAGTAAAAGTAATGTAAGGGGGAAAAAGCCATTAAGGACAAAAGCCATTGAAAATGAATGTATCTTAGTATAATGTAAATATATTAAAGAAGCATATATGTGTACTATTGAGCATTAACATGTGTTTCAGAGAGCAGCAGATATGATGACTAGTTGCCTATAAGTATTGTAATGGTGCAAAAAGTCAAACTTCATGTTCATGTTATCATTTATCCTAACCTCTATTGGAATGTACATCCAAGTTTAGTTGCAGGAATCTGAGGGAACGGATGTAAGAACAAAACTGGACAAGAACATCTGAAACAACCACAACCAAATTCACTCTATCCGGATGGAGCAATTTAACTGGATAGTTTTTATTAAAGGCTGAAATGAAATAGAGTAACAAGGCTGTTTTTAAAATGTAAGGAGTAAAAAGTACAGATAATTGCGTGAAAATGTAAGGAGTAAAAGTAAAAAGTCGTCTGAAAAATAATTACTCCAGTGAAGTATAGATAACCAGAATTTCTACTTAAGTAAGGTAACAAAGTATTTGTACTTTGTTACTTGACACCTCTGCCCGCTAGCAACCATGACACACACTGAGCCTCCTACTAAACCAAAAACTGATCAAATGTTCAGTTCATTCCCTTTTTTAATAAATACTCCTCACAATGAGTTGTGTTTTTAACATAACGCGCTCCAACATCACAGAGTGAGTGATGTTACTGCAGATCCAGGTGGTGCTTTGTAGACAAACATAATGTAAGACAGTTTGTGGTCAGGTTTAACACATGTTTAAATGCTGGGTACCTCTGATATCCCACCACACTTGTGTCTGTGCGTGTTCTTCAGATCGACAAGTACCTGTACTCCATGCGTTTCTCCGATGAGACGCTGAGGGACATCATGAGCCGCTTCCGCAGGGAGATGGAGAGTGGCCTGGACCGGGACACCAACCCCACCGCCACCGTCAAGATGCTGCCCACCTTCGTCAGGTCCATCCCCGATGGATCAGGTAGGCTGCGTGCAAATGTGAATCACTGCAAAAACACACAATAACAATGGAAATATTCTCATTGATCTTAAATCTTAAAAGTTATGCATAGGGCAAAAAGAAAAGTATTACCAAGTAATCTACAGCAGTTGTTTGTTTTTTAGAATCCAGAAGTTATAGATTATAGAAGGAAATATAATTTCAAACATCAGCATGCAAGGACCAATCTCAAGCAGATGTGTATATCGGTTGTGGGAGTAAAACTGTGGAACTCTCTACAGAATGATTTAAAGGAATGTACAAATTTACTTAGGTTCAAAAATATATATATATATTATATATATATGTATAAAGATAAAATATTTAAGTTATATGATCATGAATAGGCTGGGACTTCAACAGTTCTATTGATATATGTGGTTGGTTTCTATTTAAGTGTATATTTTATTGAAATATTGGTTACATTGACTGTTCTTTTTGTTCTGGTATTGAATAAGGGGCAGGTAAAATAAGACTTGTCTTCATCCTGCTCCTTTTCGGTCATGGGTGTGTAGATTGAAGTGTACAAATGTACTACTGTAATATTGTCAAACTATGCACTACCATGCACAAAATAAATAAATAAATAAAATAAAAAAAATAAAAATGTCTAGTACAGACCCCAAACCCTCTCCCAGTCCTGGTATTCTGGTCTAATATACTATAAACAGCTCCTATATGTATATCAATCAGTGTTTCAATAAGTTCATGTGGTCTGACCACTTCTTGGATGGACCAAACATGACAAATGAGCATCATCTTTCAGTTACATTGTGTCTTTGGCATGACATATCAATATTTAACACAGTTGATCTAAATTGTAAGCATGTTGTAGCACAGGCCGATGTGTACTCTTCCTGTCAATAAAAAATGTGCTGATGCGTTGAAATGGTCCGGCCTGTTCTGTGACATACAGTACACTGAGCCCCTTTGTGCTCTGGATTTGGACTCACTAGATCACCACAACCTTAGCCACGAGGCCAAACACCCTGGTCACTAACTGTACTCATAAAATAAAACTGCTGCTGGATTAAAACCTTACAATCTCAACATATGTCTTAATTTTTTTTAATACTGAATTAAAGCAACTAATTCTCCCCCGTCGTTAATAAACCACCTCTGCTCAACAGAGATTCTAACAAGAGATCGACTAACTAACATCATCTTGGATTGAGCAGACCACCGTCTCCTGCCTTCCCACAGTAAAAATAGCCTGAAGTTTGGACGGCGACACGAGTGCAGGGAGAGATCTGTCTGACGACTAAATCAGCAATGACAAACATAATGGGAAGCATGGTCAAAGTGTGCAGGGGTTATTTCTCCCTGCAGTTCATGAGTTCAATGAAAGGTGAATCTATTCCCGTCCTCCATACAAGTTTATATGAAAAGGAAAATAAACAATGAAGTCAGGGCCGAGGTGCACTGGGGATTTTAATGCTGAAGACTTGGCGCAAAAGAGAGTTCATATTTTCAGTTAGAGCTACGTCTAAATCTGATAAATGTTGCTTCCACATTGAGATTTCAGAAACCTCATCTTCTGAGTCTATTGACTCATCACAACATCCTGTTTCCTTCTATTAGTTCTCTGCATGGCTGCAGGGTTTTCTGACAATCTCCTCCTGGTGGTTTGCATGGATAAAATCTTTTAAAAAGCATTTATGTGAAAACTTGTCATTTATTCCCAGTCCATATCCTCTCGGATACAATCGCACTTTGGAGATGCTGGAAAGATTTTTGATCATATTTCAGCAGCTTTATAAGCTTATTCCACAAACTAAACTAACCATACATTGGTGAAAAAGCTCTGCAGCCCAACATGATTAGAACCGTGCTGTGCTTATGGAAAACTCTACACTATTGTCAAAAAGATCAGGTTGAGCCAGCAGCCCGCCACACAAAAGCTTCTTGGATTAATGGGCTTGATTATCTAATGAATGCTATAAAAAAATGAAAATCCTACATGCTCACACACCATAAAAGAGCCTTACTCATAATTATACTCACACTTATTAGAGCACAACAGGGTCAGCAAACGCGCCACATGCTCGGACCGTATCAGTAACACTTATATGTCAAGTCCGGTCTGGCCATTCCAGGAAGGTCAGGGGGAGAAATAGCTCCGTGCAGCAACGCTGCAGCTACAGCAGGCTATCCTGACATGAAGAACATGTCTGTGTTTGCAGGAAGGCTGTGCTCTGGTGGGACACCTTATCCCATGTTTAAAACAACGGGTTTACAATTTAAGAAACATTATGACCGTGTAATCTCATGAAAAATCACACGCTGTTTGATAATAAGAGAGAGCTTTCTTCTCTGAAGGACTTCACAGAAATAAAAAGAAAAAATGTCAGCTCTGTCCACATAAAAAGGTCCTAACTGCATCCTGAAGATGTGTCTGTAGCTTCTTAAAAGGTCTTTTACATATTCCATATTTTTGTCTTTGTTTTTTCTATTCCTGTAGAATACTAAGAGAGAAAAATAACTCAGAGAAAACAAAGCGATTCAATTTTTAACAACAGAAATGCAGAGGTGTCTTCAGTATTCACATTCATTACTCAGGTAGAAGTATAGATACTAGAGTTTAAAAATACTCCTGTAGAAGTTGAAGTATAAACTCAAGTTTTTTACTCAAGTAAAAGTATAAAAGTACTGGTTTCAAAACTACTTAAAGTATAAAAGTAAAAGTAATGTAAGGGGGAAAAAAGACATTAAGGACAAAAGCCATTGAAAATGAATGTATCTTAGTATAATGCAAATATATTAAAGAAGCATATATGTGTACTATTGAGCATTAACATGTGTTTCAGAGAGCAGAAGATATGATGACTAGTTGCCTATAAGTATTGTAATGGTGCAAAAAGTCAAACTTCATGTTCATGTTATCATTTATCCTAACCTTTATTGGAATGTACATCCAAGTTTAGTTGCAGGAATCTGAGGGAACGGATGTAAGAACAAAACTGGACAAGAACATCTGAAACAACCACAACCAAATTCACTCTATCCGGATGGAGCAATTTAACTGGATAGTTTTTATTTAAAGGCCCAAATGAAATAGAGTAACGAGGCTGTTTTTAAAATGTAAGGAGTAAAAAGTACAGATAATTGTGTGAAAATGTAAGGAGTAAAAGTAAAAAGTCGTCTGAAAAATAATTACTCCAGTGAAGTATAGATAACCAAAATTTCTACTTAAGTAAGGTAACTAAGTATTTGTACTTCGTTACTTGACAGAAATGCCAAAGATGCTTGATCATTTACTGTTTGTCGCTCTGGGGTAAAAAAAAATGCTTTTTTCAGGTTTATGTCAAACTTGGAAGTGACATCGACCTCAGCGAGTCACAACAATGAAAACAGTGTCGACTTTAATGAACATAAAAACTAATAATACATTTACAATATTACTGGTCCGAAGCTTTTGTACTTCTGTAAAGGGTTAGTCTGTTAAAGTCAAAATAAAATAGTGATTTAAAAAAAAAAAACACCAAAACAAATAAATACAAAAGTAGAAATGTCTGTTTTTGGAACATATTTGAGTTTTTATTCTCTCCGTGAATGACATTTCTGATCCCTTTGACTGATTAAACTATTTCAAAACCATTTGGAAGAATAAGATGGTTTCAAAGTTGACTTAAATAAATTCTCATCCCTCTGCTCAGAACTAGGAAGAAATATCTTTAACCAAAAGTCAGTTTCACTAATTCAACCATTCTGATTCAAGATATTCTGACAAAACAAGTCATCAGCTGGATTTTAACAAAGCAAGTATGAAGGAGGCTGGAAAATCTCGTTCCTTAATCATTCCTGTCATAAGACGTGAATGTTTAATTAAACAGCTGCGTAATCTTAGGAAAATCGCTCAAATATGAGGTTAGCAGCAAAAGAAATCCTTCATTTACCAGGAGGTTTAAGACTGGACTCTGAAGTGATGGAAAGGGAAAGTCCAGATTGAAATGTTCCAGAGAGACTGGGATGTCGGGGTAAGAAGGGCGTCAGATGAAGTGATGAAAGCTCGTTAGGGACTGTTATGTTTAGGAACCGCTTCAGTTGATCAGCTCTAATTTCCAAAAAGCTCATGTATTTTTGGACAGAAATAAAATCTACGACATCACATGAGGTTACTGAAACAATGTTGTGATAAACAGATGATCAAAGCTAAAGGTGATCCGACAAATATGATCAAACCTATTATTTTCGCTCCAGAAATGAAGTACTTTGGTTTCTGGAGGGTTATATATATATATATATATATATATATATATATATATATATATATATATATATATATATATATATATATATAGTGGAGATGAGCAGTGGCAGGTACGATCCCTGCACAGGCTTGACCTTCTTAATGACGTAATCTCTCTAAATGACCAAATTAATTGTGATGAAATAATAATAATAAATAAAAACATTTAACAACATAAAATACAGCCATATTAATAACTGATAATGTTTCACTACATTTTCAATTTTACAGAAAAGGGAGACTTCATAGCTCTCGATCTCGGGGGGTCAAACTTCCGAATCCTGCGTGTGAAGGTGACGCACGACAAGAAGCAGCCGGTTCAGATGGAGAGCCAGGTCTACGACACCCCCGATGACATCATCCACGGGAGCGGGACACAGGTACAGATGTTAACGGTTTTTAATTCACTAATCTTTGGAAAAAAACCTTTACTATTACCAGAATCTCAGAGAAGAAGAAAAAAAATCAGGATTCAAATTCTGGAAATATCTTGCCTCTTCTCTTTCCAGAGATAAATAGTTTTAAAGGTCACTTTGGAGGTCAAAGTGTGTAAAATGAGCCCGTCAGTAGCAGTGAGAGTAATGGGAGTGATGTCATAACGTCAGCCGACCTACACGCGTAGAGAACAGCCGGCACTCAGAGTGTAACCCGATGACCAGAGCTGTGCTATTGTGTGAGCGGTGTGATTGGTTCAGGGCAGGACTTGGAACCAGACAGATGCACTTTAATGAAACGCTGAAGAGGCAGCTGGCAATGAGAGTAATGTGATCCGGGGACAGGTTTGCCAATGAAGTATATCCATTAGGAGATATTTTTCATAAAGGAGCATTTTCAAGTAAAAATTAGGGCTGGGGATCGATTCAAATGTCAAGAATCGATTCGATTCCGATTCTTAAGATTCAGAATCGATTATCAAGATTTGATTCGATTCCGATATTGATTTGGGTTAGTGTTATTAAAACTGTTTTTTGAGCTGTTGCATGAATGATATGACTGTAGTTCTGCAAAATATTAAAACTAGTATTATATTGAGATTAAACAGCAAGTATTGCAGCTAATGATGCTGTAAGGACCAATCAGCTCCCAGAATGCTGATAGAACTGCTTTCAGAAACATCGTGGGTCAGAATTATCAAACATATCCAGGGAGGAAACAGAGACGGATGTAATCAGTTTTAATTTTTCCCACATTCCGTTTTTATTTGTTCCATTTTCGGTCTATTTTGGTTTTTAATTTTTGAGCATTTGGTTTTTAGCATTTTTTGCAAATGTAACCCCAAGACAGTATATAAAGTAATGAAATATAGACAATTCATGCAATTATAACCTAACACTTTAATGTTTTCATACCTTTAAACATATTTAAAGGCAAAAACATGGCACCAGTTATTCTCGTGTCCAACAAAACATTCCTTTTTTGGGGATAAACAAAAAAATAACCAAAAGTTGTAATGTAATGATGAAAAAAAATACATAAATAAATAAAAGAAAAAAAACAAACAAAAAACAAACAAAAAAACCCAAAAATTAAAAAAAAAATCGATCTTTAGACATATGAATCGATTTTTAGGAATTAATATGAGAATCGATTTAGAATTGGGAAATCGATTTTTTCAACACAGGCCTAATAAAATGCTTTTTTATTTTATTTTAATGCAAGTCAGCATATTAAATGTGCATCTACAAACTCTTCAATCATTCCTGAGCTCATAAAACCTTCAACTCCAAACAAGCATGTCACTGTCTGCAATACAAGTTCATTATTTCAGTCTTTGTAGTTTTCAGAAGTTACCTTACAGAAAGAATCAGCTGAAATACAAATAGTCTATTATTAATGAGCTCAGGGATATTTTGGATGAACTTTGAATGCTGCAATAATGTTAGTATTTGGTATGTTTCCTGAATATTCTACAATTAAGTGTCTTGTTTGTGTCCAGCTCTTCGACCATGTCGCAGACTGCTTGGGAGACTTTATGGAGAAGCAAAAAGTAAAGGACAAAAGGTTCCCTGTGGGATTTACGTTCTCCTTCCCCTGCACCCAGAGCAAGCTGGATGAGGTAAATACTTTACAAGACTGGGTGGCGTGCTCGGGTATTTCCAGGAGAATTGTGTCCCACTTTTTAGAGTTTCAGAGCATCACTGCAGAGATCAGAACGTAGCAGGAGAGATCACAAAAATAAACGTATGCAATGTTTAACTGCACGTTACTGCCAATGTGTGACACACACATATACACACATAATTAATACATATGTGTGCTGATTATATATTATATATATGTATGTTTTATAGGCCGTCTTGCTGACATGGACAAAGAAATTCAAAGCCAGCGGGGTAGAGGGCATGGATGTTGTGAAACTTCTGAACAAGGCCATCAAAAAACGAGGGGTGAGTTTCTTTTTTCATTGTTTATTTGCAAATATGATAAAAAGAGCAAACTTTCCATCCTCACACCCTATCTTTAATTAAATGTGAGCTAACCAGACCTTGCTCTTCAGGACTACGAAGCAGACCTCATGGCAGTGGTGAACGACACGGTCGGCACGATGATGACGTGTGGATTTGATGATCAGCGCTGTGAAGTGGGAATTATCATAGGTGAAAACTATAAAAAAAAAACTTTATTGTGAATTTAAAAGTGATATTTTATTTGAGCACACACCATATCCTGCGTCTATCATTGCTTGCAAAATTCTAACCTGCCTTTTGCTCAGATTTTCAAATTAAAAGCTAACTTACTCCTGAACCGGTGATCCACGACACTCCACTGCAGACACTCCACAGCATACTGATTTTATAGTTTAAAGCAACTGTAATGTGGAAAGCAAACATTTATTTGTAATATTCCAGGATAAGCCACTTTAATTCATCTCCACAGCTATGTTAACTGAGGGAGACAAAAACTAAAACAGTCCATATTACACCTGTAATAATACAGAGGCATCAACGGCACTGCAGTCCTACACTGACGAGCAAAGCTACAGTTTACCTGCCGTCCACAGAGCAGGAGTCATGCAGGACTGACACTAGTCCTGCCTCTCCTCAGGAACGGGAACAAACGCCTGCTACATGGAGGAGCTGCGTCACATTGACCTGGTGGAAGGAGACGAGGGCCGGATGTGCATCAACACCGAGTGGGGAGCCTTCGGGGACGACGGCTCCCTGGAAGACATTCGCACAGAGTTTGATCGGGAGATCGACAGAGGTTCCATCAACCCAGGAAAACAACTGTGAGATATGATAGGATGTCATCACAATGCAGAGCCGTGCAGAGGTTGATCAGCTATGCTTTTAATTATGCCACTACAGTCCAGCCAAAACCAATACAAGTTATAATTTGTTGTAACAGAGGAATGCACTTGAATACCTTGGGATTCACTGATCTTTGTCATCATTCTCAGTGCAGTTATTTGTGACATTATCATAGAGAACCGTGGTCCTAAACCATGTACGGTTTTGTTTTGCCTTTTTATCACGTTATTCATTACTGCTGAAAGTGAAATGACAAATGCAAACCTCTGTTTATGTCAACGTCAGGTTTGAGAAGATGGCCAGTGGGATGTACCTGGGGGAACTGGTCCGGCTCATCCTGGTCAAGATGGCCAAAGAGGGGCTGCTGTTTGAGGGACGGATAACCCCGGAGCTGCTGACCAAAGGAAAGATCGAGACAAAACACGTCTCTGCCATTGAAAAGTGAGTACAGACAATAGATTATATTGTTATACTCAGTACTCGAGTTGTAAAAAAAAATCACGGGGGATGGTGGATTTTATCATATGGGGACAGATCATTTGTGCTGATTACAAATAATATAATATATTACAAATAATAGCAGTGACCAAAACACCTGCAGAAATACTGCAGGAATGACATAGCAGACTCTGTCCTTCACAGGATAAGTAAAATGGATCACTGCAAAAACTCACAATCTTAACAAGAATATTTGTCTTATTTCTAGTTCAAATGTCTTATTTTAGTAAAAAAAACTCATTACACTTAAAACAAGACTCATCACTGGAAAAAACAAAAATGTTCACCTGTTTCAAGTAGATTTTCACTTGAAATAAGTAGAAAAATCTGCCAATGGAAGAATATTTTTTTGCTTGTAATAAGAAGATAAATCTTGTCCCACTGGCAGATTTTTCTACTTATTTCAAGTGAAAATCTACTTGAAACAGGTGAAAATTGTCAAATAAGTTATTTTTCTGGTGTTATTTTTCTGGTGATGACTCTAAATGTTGAAATAGCAGTAAAACCACATTCATTGATAAAATGACATAAGGGATGGAAAGGAGGGATGGCAGTTTTACAGGGGGGGATGATTTGGACCGTTTTTATTTCAGGGGGGATGATTTGGACTGTTTTTATTTCAGGGGGGATGATTTGGACCGTTTTTATTTCAGGGGGGATGATTTGGACCGTTTTTATTTCAGGGGGGGATGCCATCCCCCCTCAACTCCAGTACTAGTTATACCGTATAAAAGTATTGCTCTTACAGGGATACACCTCTCTTACAGACATCAACCCAAAGCTTTTTTTTCACCTTTAAGGACAAAATACACAAAGAGCTTAAATGACCATTGGAAGAACACCTTAATTGACTAACTGAAATGTTAAGACTGCTGGTTCAGTGCTATGTGTTGTTGTTTCAGGACTAAAGAAGGGCTGAAGAAGTGCATGGAGATCCTGACGAGACTGGGCGTGGAGCCGTCAGAAGAAGACTGTCTGGCCGTGCAGCATGTGTGCACCATCGTGTCCTTCCGCTCAGCCAACCTCATGTCTGCGTCTCTGGGAGCCATCCTGCTGCGGCTGAAGGACAACAAGGGGGTGGCGCGCCTGCGCACCACGGTGGGGATCGACGGCTCCCTCTACAAGATGCACCCGCAGTGAGTGTTTCACTAGGAACTTCACTAAGGTTACATGAAGTCCCGACATAAAAGCTAAAAAGCAGACGAAGCAAGCACTTCTCTTAATGGTTTAAGAACCTGATGTCGTCACACTTCCTCACAACTCCCTTCTTCAGATTTAATTAAGATGTTTTGTTATGCAGTTTAAGAGAACAGATCTGGATTTGATTTGATTTGATTTTTATTTTGTAAAAAAAAAATTTAAAAAACAACAATTAAAAGAGAAGATAAGAAAAAAAAAAAAAAAAAAAAAAAAAAAACTAAGAATTTCATCCTTAAACACTTAGGGCCTGATTTACTAAGATCCTAAATAAAGAGTACTAAATTGCGTGTGCACTGAAAAAGTTTGCACGTGCTGTTGTTGTGTGTTTTACGGGTGATCAACTAAGAATGCTTGCGCAATTGATAACAGGTGCAAACCGCTGTATTTAAATGAGGTGTTGCGTGTCTTACGGTTTGCGCCATGGAGAGTCTGGATGGAAAGTAGGATAGTCGCAAGCGCAAAATGAAATTTGACGAGTTGGAGTTAGAGATATTAGTGGAAGAGGCAAATAAACACATTCATGAACTACAGCAAAGAAATTTAAACATTACCAAAAGAAACGCAATATGGGAGAAAATCTGCGATAGAATAAATGCAGTTGGTAAGACAAAAAGAACGGCAGATGAGGTTAAAAGAAGGTGGCAAGATATAAGCGAAGAACTAAAGAAAAAGTGGCCTTTAATAAAACTTGTGCAACCATTTTTAAAATAGCATGCAGCAGAATAAAGACTCTCTCTCTGCGTATTCTTTGATTTTGGATGTCGCCTCCTTGCCACAATAACAGCAGCCATCGGTGCGTAATGCTGGGCAGATTAGCACCTTTCTTTCGAACCAACCTGATCTCACAAAAATCCGTGAAATGCCCACGACCTCTCACCACTATTTTCCGTGGTACCAACACGGAAAGTGGTATAATTCCGTGTGAGCACCACGGATATAGTACTATGCGAAGTCAATGGGAGGTGTGGTCGTGAACAAACACAAATACACATGTTCCTAACTTATGAATGAAAAGGGAGCAGAAAGAAGTAAAAACGATAACAATCATCCCATAGATATGGGCCAGTAGGGCCCTACTCTACCTACTAGTAGGCGCAGGAGGCTGTTATCGCCCCTTTCTATGGCTAACCCCATGTTATTAATGCTTGCTATGGAGCTCACACCTCATTATCACCCTTTTCTATGGCTAACCCCATGTTATTAATGCTCAGTAGACACAGAAGTTTTGTTATGAAGCTCACACCTCACCTCCCTTTTTTATGTATTTTGCTAGAATTTTAAAACCTGAACAATAGAATTCAACGTAAAATGCCGGATCTTGTCCATTAAAAACAATACGTTTTGGAACATAGTGTAACGACCACAGATAGATAAGGCCTTGCCCGCCTGGGAAACACATCAGCATTTGGCCGACTTGTTAGTGCAGTTGACTGTGGTCTGGGAGACTGTGGTTCGAGACACGCTCTGGGCACGACTTGTTCGCCACAGTATTTTCCTCATTGTGTTATGGTTTTCTTTTAATATCTTTAACATTTCTAAACACAAAAACACGAAAGTGTCCTTCATAACTCAAAAATACAATAGGTTCATGTTAAGGACATCCGTTTTAATTAGTTCTCCTTCGATTATGACAAGTTATTAATGCTTAGGGTGTAGAAACATATAGGTCTGAAAGCCTCCTGACTAATGGTATGGGGCCTATTTTGTGTCTTTTTTTGCACAGTTCACTAACGCTTTGAGCTAGGAGGCTGAAAGTCTAGACTCTGTATCAGGAGGTGACTCTCATCCACTGTGCCAAGTTTCAGATCTGTGTGACCTTCGGAAGTGTCAAAGGTCACCGTGTGTGTTGCGTTTCGGCCCTGCAAAGCCTATTTGGTGTCTTTTTTTGCACAGTTCACTAACGCTTTGAGCTAGGAGGCTGCAATTCTAGACTCTGTATCAGGAGGTGACTCTCATCCACTGTGCCGAGTTTCAGATCTGTGTGACCTTCGGAAGTGTCAAAGGTCACCGTGTGTGGTGACTTTTTTGGGCCTTTTTTGTGTGTTTTTTGAATAATTCACTAACGCTTTGAGCTGGGAGGCTGATTTTTGACTATGTTGCAATGCAGAAGGCCCTTTGCTTTCTTTTGGTCTCGTGGCTGTACGACTTCCACAGAGCTAGTTGGCGTTGCAGAGGTTTCACAGAGTTGAGACTTGGCAAGCCCAATCAAGGCCCCATATGGAGGCCACAGGTCAAGTTTGACTTGGTTTGGTCAAATTTTGTGGCAACGGCGTCCGTTCGAATGTTGGAAAAGGTGAAGTTTCAAATCCCCGCCCATCGAAAAGTACAGGTCCGATCTGCACCAAACTAACGTCTGTCTGTTCAGGGGATGCCCCCAAACAACATATAACAAAAAAAACAGACTTCTATGACTTTTGCAACAGTGTTTCCTCCAAAACGTCCTGGCTGGTTAGGAGGGTGTAGAAACGTATAAGTCTCAGAGCCTCCTGACTAATGGAATGGGGCCTATTTTGTGTCTTCTTTTGCATAGTTCACTAACGCTTTTAGCTAGGAGTCTGAAAACCTCAATAAAACACTGCAAAAACCGATTTTAAGGTTCTTTTACTTGTTTGTAAGTATCTTAACGGCCTTGGCCCTTCTTGTCTTTCAGACCTGCTTTTACCATATCGGCCCTCGCAGACCCTGAGATCCTCCGGTACCGGTCTTTTATCTGTTCCCAAAGTTAGAACCAAAACCTTTGGTGAAGCTTCATTTCATTTTTATGGCCCACGCCTGTGGAACAGCCTGCCGGAGGAATTCAGGGCCGTAGAGACTGTCGATGCTTTTAAAGGTCGGCTCAAGACTCACCTTTTTAAATTAGCTTTTAACTGAATCTCCTTTTACTTGTTTAGCACTACTTATTAATGTTTTCCTCTATGTCATTTTATTCCTCTTAAGTTCCTCTTAAAGCTTTTATTAATTACTTATTCATTTTATTACTTATTTACTCATTTATTTTTTAATGTTGCTTCTACTGTCAGTGTACTTATGGGCACTGTTAGTGCCCATAAGTACAACGTGCTTTTACAAACTAACAGTAACAAACAGTACCCTGCGTGACAAAAACGCATAATTTAGCCTCTATAACAAAGAATAATATATAAATAATAATGTCATAATCCGTGTATATATCACGACCACGGATCCCCTTGACTTTGCATAGTACAATATCCGTGGTGCCCACACGGAATTATACCACTTTCTGTGTTGGTGCCACGGAAAATAGTGGTGAGAGGTCGTGGGCATTTCACGGATTTTTGTGAGATCAGGTTGTTTCGAACGTATTAAATACAGACGCAATCACAATCCCCGCAATAACTTTCAGGCTTGGTAAATCTCATTGCGTGTGGTAAATGAACCTATTTGCATTTTCCCCTCCCAGTATTTAGCCCTTTCTGGCGGGTACGCCCCATATTGATTATTCATCAGGGCAAAAGTACTTAATGAACAGCGTGTGCTATTTTGCTCATTTGAGAGGCGCAGTCCTCTTTGCACGCTGTTAGTAGATCAGCTTGCACATTGGTTTGCGGGTGATGTCAAGTTTGCACACGTTTTTACGCACGCAAACCTTTAGTAAATCAGGCCCATAATATCTTAAGTTACATGTGCAAAAAGGAGTAGCAAGAAGTGTAAACTTATTTAATCTTACCCCCATTCACTAATTATTAACTAGGATTTATAATAACTAACTATCCTATAATTATATATTTGTACACACATGTCCATATAAATATTTATATAAATATACTTATTTACACCATACTATCTTTATATTAACTCCATCTGCTCTATATCTGTATATATCTACATGCATTGTTTTTGCCTTATCTTGTGATAAGGGAAAGTCATATACTGAATTCAATTCAATTCAATTAAATTTTATTTATATAGCCTCTAATACAACAGAGTTGTCTCTAGACGCTTTACAGAGACCCATACCCAGAACATGACCCCCGAGCAGTTATTACATAAACAATGGCAGGTAAAAACTCCCCTAGTGGGAGAAAAACCTTAAGCCAAACAGTGGCAAGGAAAAACTCCCCTTTAGGAGGGAAGAAACCTTGAGCAGGACCAGGCTCATCAGGGGGGACCCTCCTGCCGAGGGCCAGACTGGTGGGTCAGGGACGGCAACAGCACAGCAGGCAGGTGGAAGCAGCAACGGGATGACCAGGGGTGGGGACAGCAGGCCAGCACGCAGCTCCCGAAGCTCCGGCCCAATCATCAGGTCCCAGGTTGGGGTGCAGGGTCAGGAAAAGACTTGTGCTCCGTAATGCAAGCTACAAGCCACCCACGACCACCTGCAGGACAAAAGAGAGAAAAGGGAGGAGAAGGGGGGGCCAGCAACGGGATGACCAGGGGTGGGGTTTTTGAATCAAAAAAGTGACATCAATATATGAGTAGATATTAAATGGTGATTGTACCCCCGCTGTGATTAAAAACTAAATTCATTTGTCACATGCATATCAATGGAAAGCAGATGAATACTACAAATAATCCATTGATCCAGCAGACCCATCTAAAGATGGACACAGCTACACTTCAGGAGACGGTTTTGAGAGAATATCTTCTCTTTTCTGAACAGATATGCTCGCCGCCTGCACAAGACGGTGCGGCGCCTGGTCCCGGACTCAGACGTCCGCTTCCTGCTGTCTGAGAGTGGGAGTGGGAAAGGAGCTGCCATGGTGACGGCAGTGGCGTACCGTCTCACAGAACAAGCACGCCAGATCCAGCAGACTCTAGCAGAGTTCAGGTTGACCAAAGCTCAGCTGCTGGAGGTGAAGAAGCGCATGAGAGTGGAGATCGAGAGAGGCCTGAACGAGAGCAGCCACGAGGACGCTTCGGTCAAAATGCTGCCCACCTTCGTCCGCACCACGCCCGACGGATCAGGTGACCAAGCAGCCGCTCAGAGACTGGTGGGGGGAATTAATGCAATACTCATTATCTTACCTGAAACAGGCATCTGTCAGAGAAAATTCATTTACAGTTTGTGAGAACTGAACTTTAAGGAAACACAATTTCATTTTTAAACTATTCCTTTACATGTTAATCAACAGCCTTCTGTTCTGGCCTCTGGCTTAAGCGGATGACACCAGCCACGACTCTCTATATCAAACCATTCAAAAGTTAGAGCAGAAAATAGGGATTATAAAATATCGACCAGTCAGAAGAAGGGGCAGGGCTAATTCAGGCCAATGAAGGTCAAGGACTCAAAACCGAGTCCGATGACACCACCCACGACTCTTTATGTCAAACCATTCAAAAGTTATGGCAGAGTGTAGGAAATATTAAATATGGACCAACCAGATGAAGGGGGGACGCGCTTTTTGGCGTCTATCGTCGCCAAGGTAACGCTTTTGACTGAGAAAAGTAATGCGCGTCGTCGCAGGATGGAGACGCACATTTTGATGTATAACACACCTGGGTGCACGTTACGGTTCAGGCCGTATTAACTGCCGAAGGAATGGCATAAATTTTGCCAAAATGACACGATTAATTCAAAATTGCCGACTTCCTGTTTGGTTTCGGCCATGGCGCCAAGAGACTTTTCTTTAAGTTGCGACATGATACAGGTGTGTACCGATTTTGGTGCATGTACGTCAAACCGTATTGTGGAGCTTGAGGCACGAAGTTTTCTAGGGGGCGCTGTTGAGCCATTAGGCCACGCCCATTAATGCAAACCATTAAATATCACATTTTTCGCCAGGCCTGGCTTGCGTGCAAAATTTGGTGCCCTTGGGGCACATTTAGGGGGGAAAAAGGCCCTCCTTTCATCGGAAAAAAAAAAGAAAGAATTCCTACAGATACAATATAGCCTACGCACTGTCAGTGCTCGGGCCCTAATTACTCTGTCACTTCTCTAAACTTAGAATAATACATTTGGCAGCTGACATACCATTTTGCTGGGTCTGAGACTGACAGGGAGGTTTTTTTCTTTTCCCCAAACAGAAAATGGAGATTTCCTTGCTCTGGACCTTGGTGGGACAAACTTCCGTGTGCTGCTGGTGAAGATCCGCAGTGGGAAGAAGCGATCAGTGGAGATGCACAACAAGATATATGCCATCCCCATAGAGGTTATGCAGGGCACAGGAGAAGAGGTACGGACCACCGTTGAGTCCTAATTGCTCCAATGATACTTAACAGAAAAGCTGTTTAGACGGATGTCTGTTCTTCCCAGCTTTTTGACCACATCGTTCACTGCATCTCTGATTTTCTGGACTACATGGGAATGAAAAGTGCTCGACTGCCGCTGGGCTTCACCTTCTCCTTCCCCTGCCATCAGACCAGCCTGGACGCAGTACGTCTCACACTCGCTATCTCCCAAATATTATCACATTCTGAGAAAAAGGAAAGAGGGCAATGCAGGTGAAATAATGCCAGACAGGTACAGGACACAGGGCAGGACAAAGGGAAGCAGGAGGTTTAACAAATGTCAGGTTTTGTCTCCCACCAGTTACCGTAGCAACTGAACAGCAGCGGGAACTTCGGGTCTTACTAATAATGACCAGAATGCATACAAGAGAATGTAACCATGTTTTACAGTTTTCATTGTATCATGTTGAATTAAGTTAAGAGAAACAGCTGCTGATAAAAAATATAAAGTTAAAAAAAAGAAAATTCAATGATTCATGAAAAGATTTTTCAGTTATATGGCATCATGGCTAATGTTGATTATTTTAATTGTTTTTAAAGCAAGCTCAGCCCTTAATTGAATTGTGTTCTATTTGTTATTCAACCATTAGGAGGCTAACTAAGTGCTGTAAAATCCAGACAAGTACTTTTCTGAGAGAGTTGTGTTCTCTTCAGGGTATCCTAGTAAACTGGACAAAAGGCTTCAAGGCAACAGACTGTGAAGGTGAAGATGTGGTGGAGCTCCTGCGGGACGCCATCAAGAGGAAAGAGGTAATTGCAGACAATCAACCTACCCATCTCAGTCATGGTATTAGCTACGCTGCCTTTACTAGACCCGCAGACAGAGGACGCCAACACTCGACACACGTTGAGGGATTCTCTCAGCTTCACTCCACACTGCAAAAACTCAAAATCTTAACAAGAATATTTGTCTTATTTCTAGTTAAAATGTCTCATTTTTAGTCAAATAAATCTCATTACACTTAAAACAAGACTCGTCACTGGAAAAAACATCAATTTTCACCTGTTTCAAATAGATTTTCATTTAAAATAAGTAGAAAAATCTGCCAGTGGAACAATATTGTTTTGCTTGTAATGAGAAGATAAATCTTGTCCCACTGGTAGATTTTTCTACTTATTTCAAGTGAAAATTTACTTGAAACAGGTGATAATTGTCAAATAACAAGTTATTTTTCTGTCAATGTCTCTTGTTTTAAGTGTAATGAGATTTTTTGACTAAAAATGAGACATTTTAACTAAAAATAAGACAAATATTTCTGGCAAGATTTTGAGTTTTTGCAGTGCACTCCTGTATTCTGTGGCGTTTGCCTTATCAGAAATCTGTCCTAGAGCTTTAAACTTCCATGGAAACATCATTTGGGACAAAAATTACACTCAATGTCCCTGAAGTATGTACTAATCCATGAGGGAACATAGAGGACGTAGCCTGGGAGTCCACATCGGAAAACAAGAATCACACTGTTACACAACAAACTCATTAGTCTTCTTCAAATATTGACATTTTCCTAATTTATTTATAGCAGAATCACCTTTAGAGTGAAGGTTGTACCATCAATCTACTGAAACCATTTCACAACTTTACTCTTTAATATGGGCATATCTGACTACATACTGTATGTTTTCTACTTTATAGAACTAGTTCAATATATCATTTTGTTAAAAGAGAAAAAGCTGTTACAAGTGTAAACATTTCTATTTGAAGGAGTGTTTAAACTGTGTCTTAGATCATCTTGTACGGTGAGCTATATAGACACACAGGTCAAATACATCACATGACCGCTACATGCTAATCCTGGCACCACTTGGACTGAAGGGGAATTTTGCAGTGTCAGCATAAAGACATATATCCCCCCACCCCCACCGTGCAGAGCTGCAGCAGAGCAGCACACACATACAGCACACATATGGCCTATGGCTCTTTTAATTCAATGTATTTCTTTGACAAACATTTCTACTTTTCATGTGTTACCACTTAAAGGTGTCATTTACGGATTTCACTTTTTTAGATGGATGATGCAGTAAGTATTAACTGAGAGTAGATCCTTAACTGACAGGTAAAGCGGTGCGACTGGACTGGAGCGGTGTGTGATTACTGTCTGAAAGCATGGGGTGACGTCTGAAGGCAGCAGAACTCTCTGGAAAAGCTTGCATATGTTATTGTTGGAATGTGAGTGAACTGCATTGCACCTGATGTTGAAGAGAAAGCCTGATATTAATCCCCTGTTCCGCACATTCATTCATTCAACGCTGTTTGATATGGAAATGCAAACTTACCATTGCTTTGGTTTGAAATGAGCAGCTGAACAGAAACACGCCTCAGAGGATTTATCTGTGTTTACAGCAGCCATCTGCTGTGTCTTGTAGAGAGGGAGGAAACTGTGTGTCTAAATCTGCAACGTCTAGACATAAACATGTTCTAGCAGGCGCTACCCTAGTGGTTAGGTTGTCTTTTTATCTTAAGATTTTCTACAGGGCTCTTTGTGTTAGAATAATTCTGTCAAGGTAATCCTGGTGCGTTTTAATATCTCTGTTACGATGACTAACCCTAACAACAGAGCTGTTTCCGTGTGGGAGCAGCTGATTCATCCTTCCTGAGGGTTGAGATGGACGCAGCTCCGTTATTAGGAATGCAGCCTCACGCTCTTCAGCCAGACGTAGCTGCAGGGGGAAATCTCGGCCTTGAACACCTCTCAACCTGAATCTTACACTTTACAAGCGAAAAGAGACGACGTAGCGGCGAGAGAAAAGGAGGAGGGAAAAACAGTGCCTGTTAAGAAAAGCTGGTGTAATGCAGGATGTGTTAGTACTGGGGAGCAGGTTCGTGTCCTGGACATTTAACCGCTGGCTGTGAGTGGACATGGATGATGTTTTCTACGTGTGGAACCTGCTTACGCTGCATGTGATGATCAGCTCTGCTCACGGCGGTACGCCGACATCTCAGCCAGGCCTCGCTCTCTCCGCTATATTACAGCTGTTTGTCACCGGCTTTTTGTCTTATACTTATCTACTTTTTCTCAAAAATTAGGCTGCACCATTATAGTTTAATTCAGGGATGAACAAAGGATTACTTGATCAAACATTCTAATTACCCAACATTAACTTCAATTAAACACTCAATATTAAACAGCCAATCTAGTCTATTATTTAACTGACTAAACTCTAACAGAACGCTGAACGTTTGTCTGTGAAAGTAAGAGTATTTCCACACACACAATGTGAAGAGAAGTCAATGTAGCAGGACTAAACATGAAATGTTCTCCAGTCTGTTGAAGCAAATATTTAACTATTTATCCACAATAACCATGACGACGGAGGAGGAAACAGGGCGAGGCTTTTATTCCATTTAGCACTGTACCAGTTCAATTCAATTTCAATTCAATTTTATTTATATAGTGTCTAATACAACAAAAGTTGTCTCTAGATGCTTTCCAGAGACCAGAACATAAAACCCTGAGCAATTATTACATAAACAGTGGCAGGTAAAAACTCCCCTAGTGGGAGACAAACCTTAAGCCAAACAGTGGCAAGAAAAACTCCCCTTTAGGAGGGAAGAAACCTGGACCAGGACCTGGATCATAAGGGGGTAGAAACCTGGACCAGGACCAGGATCATAAGGGGGGACCCTCCTGCCGAGGGCCAGACTGGGGGTCAGGGACTTCAACAGCACAGCAGGCAGGTGGAAGCAGCAACGGGATGACCAGGGGTGGGGACCGCAGGCCAGCATGCAGCTCCCGAAGCTCTGGCCCAATCATCAAGTCCCAGGTTGGGGTGCAGGGTCAGGGAAAGGTTGAGAAGGGGCAGGGCCAGGGAGAGGAGTCTTGACAGACAAATCTCTCCCCCGCCTGCCCGGGCCGTTACCCTGTCCCTCTCACTCCCACGCTGCAGGATCCGGTGTTTTGCATTCAGAGATGCTCTTTGCCACCGGCAGAGGATGCTGCACCATGTACAAAAGAGATGTTACTGGTACTCATACCAGTAACATGATAAGTTGTGTTGTTCTAGTCAGGGAACCGGTACAGTTTACAGAAGGGAAGGATCATGGGGATGCACTGAAACTGCATCTCAAACTTGCAGTAAAGGAATTGAAAACCACCTCTGAAACTAAATGCAAAAAGACTTCTTTATCAATTTAACCTCGCTCCAACAACAACAACAAAATAAGTGAGCAGAACTGGAAAATGCAGCAGTTCATCTATGAACATAGCTCGGTTACACAATGTTAAAGGATAAAAACAACCTAATCATATCAATTATGTTCTCCCTATTATAACAGTTTACATGCTGGAAATTAAATATAATCAGTATGTGAAGTCAAGTTAGTAAAGTGTATTTAAATTGGATCCTTCATCTCAGTCCTTTTAGTGACATATACGCAGCTTCACTTCGCTTTGTAACCACTTCTCTTTGTGCTGCTTGTAGGAGTTTGAGCTGGATGTGGTTGCCATAGTGAACGACACGGTGGGAACAATGATGACTTGTGCATATGAGGAGCCCAGCTGTGAGGTGGGACTTATCGCAGGTAGGTTTTAAAACTGGAACACAGTCTCGTACTTTAAACTGAAAGAAAAGGATTGGGTGAATAATTGTATCCATCTACCACGGCTGTTTGTCCTTCCAGGGACAGGGAGTAACGCCTGCTACATGGAGGAGATGAAGAACATCGAGATTGTGAATGGGAAAGAGGGTCGTATGTGTGTTAATATGGAGTGGGGAGCGTTTGGAGACAACGGCTGCCTGGACGACATCAGGACGAAATATGACCAGGCAGTGGACGAGAACTCACTCAATGAAGGGAAACAAAGGTGATGAGACGCGTCAGCATCTACTGATAACTGAGGGAACCACAGTTCCTCGTGCCCCGGCATCGTACTGGTAACTAAGAGAGATCTCTTGTGCACCTCAGATATGAGAAGATGTGCAGTGGGATGTACCTGGGGGAAATTGTCCGGCAGATTTTGATCGATCTGACCAGGCGTGGCTTCCTGTTCCGAGGACAGATCTCGGAGACGCTGAAGACCCGAGGAATCTTTGAGACAAAGTTCCTGTCACAAATAGAAAGGTGAGTTAAGTTCTGCTGGTCATTTATGCTTCCAGGTCAGATCTGTTCTTAAACACAGAGTGCAGTAAACAATATTGGTTGGTTATAAATCTATTTAAGGCGGACAATGTTGGGCAAGAAAAGACAGGAAAAACATGATCATTTGCAGTTTTGCATTAATTTTGAACACCACACTGGGAGGGAGTAATTGGTGAAGTAAAAATAGTCAGTTTTCCTTTTTTGAGTTAACATAGCTTTGCAAAGCCAACTGTTGGAGGTGATGCAATATATCATCAATACACCTTATTTCTAGAGCACTTATCACCGAGAAAAATCAAAGTACTTTACAATAAAAGGCTAAGGATAAAGGAAGTATGAAACAAACAGGGATTAAGAACATAAAGAAAAAATTAAAGAGCAAAATAAAACCGAGTTTAAAAAATTGCAGAGTAAAGGTTACTCAGTCAACTAGAAACTTGTCCAAATAAAAGCGTCTTCAGTTGTCTTTTAAAGGAGTCAGACTGTTGGTCAGGCGCGTAGAGAGAGACAGAGCGGTGCAAAGTCGAGGGGCGATGGACTGAAAAGCAGAATCTCCTCTTGTCTTATACCGGGATCATCATCTCTTGTTCTTATTTGAAACAATTACCAAAAACTCTATGTAAACTTTTGTGAAGTGGCCCTTTTATTTTTGCTACACGTTAACAATTAGATACATCAGAGAAGTGCACTTGCGTAACTAACATAGATCACAGGTGTCATGTTTTCTCCTGGTTTCATGTTAGTCCCATGATGCATTGCTGCTCTGATCTGTTCTCATACGTTCACATAAGTCCTGATCACAAATGACCGTTATTCACACAAGCCACTTATACAATCATAAGACACATAAAGTGGGTCATAAAAAGTTGAATAACATATCAATGGAAACACAACACCAAATATCAATTATTTTAGCACCCAAATAATTGTGATTAAGTTGTTTAAACAGTTTTAACCATTTTCCAAAGGGATTTGTTTCTCCTCTCTCTGAGGCCACGTTTCCACATAGCCGGGTATTTACAAAAACGGATATTTCCCCCTCTACGTTTTGAAAAATACCATCATTTCCAGGAACCTGCATAAATATCTGTTAAGCTGCTATGAGCAGCCAAACCTACAGGGGGCAGTGTAACGAGAAGATAAAGTCATGCTAGCCAATCAGAATACTGGAAAAAAACATCAACAAATGACACGAGTAACTTCCAGTTACTTCCAAGATGAACCAGAGTCTTTCATTTGGAGTGACAGAGAAGTGGAGTTACTTTTAAGTGTGACTTTAGAATATAAAACAGGTAAAATACAAGAAAATATTGACGGTGGCCAAACAAATTGTAAACACAGGTCGCACACATGACGCTGCACTGCAAAAACTCAAAATCTTACCAGGAATATTTGTCTTATTTCTAGTTAAAATGTCTCATTTTTAGTCAAAAAATCTCATTACACTTAAAACAAGAGTCATTACCAGATAAATAACTTATTTGACAATTTTCACCTGTTTCAAGTAAATTTTCACTTTTTTCCAGTTCCTGTTCTAGTTTTAAGTGTAATTTTTTTGACAAAAAATTAAACATTTTAACTGGAAATAAGACATTTCTTATTTAATGTCTTATTTAAGACAAATATTCTTGTTAAGATTTTGAGCTATTGCAGTGTGGTGACGTTTCTGTCTCATAATGTGACGTTCTGAAGCCTAAATGTCTCCGTTTACAAGCAAACATGAAGACAGAGTTTTTGAAAATCTCCACTTTTTCTCCAGTTTTCAGAAATTATGGTTTTTGGTGACTTTGACCTTCATTTTCGTGTAAACGAACGGCCAAAACGAATGAAAAACCCACCGTTTTTGCTACGTGTAAACGGGGCCTGAGTCAGCGGTGGTTTACAATGAACAGTGTAAAAAAGTCAAATGCGGGTTTAAGATAATATTTTTTTTTTTTTAATTAGACCTTGTAACTTTCCTTGAGGGAAGAGGGAAGAGGAACCAGGAGGGATTAAGGAGTGATGCTGTGTAGCATGACGGCCCCGCTGTGAGGCTGACGCAGCGCTGGGGGCAGAACCGAGGCCCTGCCATCCCACAGCGTTCTGTTAACGTCATACCTGTCCCACCATGAAGTGTAGGAGGCAGGTTATGGGGGGGGGGGGGGGGGGGGGCAGCTCAACACCAAACCCGTGTAGATTACTGTAGAAAGGACAGGCGACGCACTAGTACAGGGTATCCAGCAGTTACAAGAGGCTCCTGTCTGATCCATGACAGCAGGGACAAGGCCTTCTATTTACCACGTTCAATGGTGTTGCAGACCAGGCTTTTTAGTAATGTGAGTGTAGTGAGTGTAGTGTACCAAACGCAAAACTGCATTCGGGAAGTCATCGTTCTCCTTTATTGCAATGACTCAATGGAACACTCTGCCAACAGACATTATTTCATGTACAAGTCCCCACACCTTCTCACATCTTGCCAAGCGTTGGTTACTGTCAAGACAAGTGTGTGTACATTTATGAAGTGTGTTGTGTGTGTGTGTGTGTTGGGGGGGCAGCCTAGCTTTAAAGGGGACCTATTATGGCATCTAATACCTATTTTAAACATGCCTTGAATGTCTTAAAAACAAGCTTTTGATTGTTTTTGCTAAATAAATTAGAAATGCAGTCTCTGAGCCATGACTTTATCTTCCCATTCTCTAACCTCATTATCTATGGGGGATTCTGAGTGGGCGGGGCTATGATAATGAGGCTCTGTGCTGATTGGCTGCCTGGATGACGCGATACACCGCTACGGAAAAATGCCGGAAGCTCCGGCCGGCGGAGTTAGTTGTGGGCGTGGTTTCACGAATCGGAGACCAACCGATGTAAATCGCATTTTCGTAACGAAAGGGAGCAGAATCTTATTGGC
The DNA here is from genome assembly GCF_033807715.1 of Cololabis saira. Classification (NCBI taxonomy): domain Eukaryota; kingdom Metazoa; phylum Chordata; class Actinopteri; order Beloniformes; family Belonidae; genus Cololabis; species Cololabis saira. The sequence goes on from NC_084587.1 coordinate 55,076,188, forward strand.
TCGTAGATCCACATCACACTGGACGGCTCATCCGGGCGGCTGTACAGACACTGCAGAATTTTGTTTCTTTCCTCCTTCTCTGAGTTGTCAGGCTGAGGGGAGACCACTTTATAAATGTTAAAGCAAGAAAAAACATGTTTTTCAGAATAGGTCCACTTTAAATGTTAGGTGCCAACATCTGACAGATCCCATGCTCTGTTGAATCTGCTTCCATGTTTCTATCTATCTATCTATTCTATGTATTGTCTATTTTCTTTGTTCTGCTCTTTTACTTCTTTTTTCTATACTAATTTTTATGTACTATTCCATCAACCTGCCCAGGGACTACAGGTGGAAAATAGCAAGCTGCTACAACCTGGCACAATGCATATTCTCTTGTACAAGATGAATGTCTTATTGTGCACTGTCCCTGTTTTAAAATAAATAAATTACAATTACGATTAAACTTATAACTACAAATATATGAAGTTTAGTCATATAGTCTGATTTGAATATGGTTGTAAGTTTGAATGGAAACACAACAGTTCTTTACAAAGAGAATACTGGGACAGTTTGAGGATAGCTCCATGAACACACACCGCGCCGAGCGTTAAGCCTTCTTCAGCCTGTGGAACAGCTGAGAGCTATCCGGTGACTCTCCTGCTGCCGGCTGACCCCTGACTCACTCTCCCCCCGTCTCCTCCCCCCAGCGATCGTCTGGCGCTGCTGCAGGTCAGGGCCATCCTGCAGCAGCTGGGGCTGGACAGCACCTGTGATGACAGTATCATTGTCAAGGAGGTGTGTGGCACGGTGTCCCGCCGCGCCGCTCAGATCTGCGGAGCCGGCATGGCTGCCGTGGTGGACAAGATCCGTGAGAACAGAGGACTGGACCACCTGGACGTCACGGTGGGCGTGGACGGCACGCTCTACAAGCTGCACCCACAGTAAGAGCCGGGACACCGACACACTCGCATGCATGTTTGAGGGGAGAGATTCATTCTGCTCAAAATGAGACATCATCTACATAAACACGTGGTCCGTCTTGTTCTCTTGAATGTCCATCATAAGATTACAAAATTCACTGGCCCCTAATAAGAAAATGAATATGAGGAGTGATATGTTTTAAAATACCAAATTTGCCCTTTGTCTTTGGGGAAAGTTATTTTTTTCAAACCCTTGCACTTTATTTGGACTCTGGATTTGTGAAATATACTTTAAAGGTGAATCAATTATTTCCATTGTT